>NW_027140186.1:1302500-1559312 GCF_036365525.1 Heterodontus francisci
ATTCTCCTCACTTATACTGTTCACCTGGTAATATGTCCCGTGTATATTAAACCATCAGGGAAACACACTCTCCTCACTTATACTGATCAACTGGTGACATGTCCCGTGTATGCTAAAGGATCTGGGGAACACACTCTCCTCATTTATACTGTTCACCTGGAAACATGTCCCGTGTATATTAAACCATCAGGGGAACACACTCTCCTCACTTATACTGTTCACCTGGTAACAAGTCCCATGTATATTAAACAATCAGGGGAACACACTCTACTCACTGAGACAGTTCACCTGGTAACATGTCCCATGAATATTAAACCATCAGGGGAACACACTCTCCTCACTTATACTGTTCACCTGGTAACATGTCCCGTGTATATTAGACCTTCAGGGGAACACACTCCCCTAAATTAGACTGTTCACCTGGTGCCATCTCCCGGGTATATTAAACAATCAGGGGAAAACACTCTCTTCACTTCTACTGTTCACCTGGTAACATGTCCCGTGCGTGTTAAACAATAAGGGGAACACACTCTCCTCACTTATAGAGTTCACCTGGTAACATGTCCCGAATGTATTAAACAATCAGGGGAACACAATCTCCTCACTTATACTGTTCACCTGGTAACATGTCCCGTGTGTATTAAACAATCAGGGGAACACACTCTCCTCAATTATTCTGTTCACGTGGTGTCATGTCCCGTGTGCATTAAACAATCACGGGAACACACTCTCCTCACTTATACTGTTCACCTGGTAACATGTCCCGTGTGTATTAAACAATCATGGGAACACACTCTCCTCACTTATACTGTTCACCTGGTGACATGTCCCGTGTGTATAAAAGAATCAGGGGAACGCACTCTCCTCACTTATACTGTTCACCTTGTGACATGTCCCGTGCACGTTAAACCATCAGGGGAAAAAACTCTCCTCACTGTTCTGTTCACCTGGTAACATGTCCCGTGTGTATTAAACAATCAGGGGAACGCACTCTCCTCACTTATACTGTTCACCTTGTGACATGTCCCGTGCACGTTAAACCATCAGGGGAAAAAACTCTCCTCGCTATTCTGTTCACCTGGTAACATGTCCCGTGTGTATTAAACAATCAGTGGAACACACTCTCCTCACTTCTACTGTTCACCTGGTAACATGTCCCATGCGTATTAAACAATCAGGGGAACACACTCTCCTCACTTATACTGTTAACCTGGTGACATGTCCCGTGTGTATTAAACAATCAGGGGAACACACTCTCCTCACTTATACTTTTCACCTGGTAACATGTCCTGTGTATTTAAACCATCAGTGGAACACACTCTCCTCACCTATACTGTTCACCTGGTAACATGTCCCATGCGTATTAAACAATCAGGGGAACACACTCTCCTCACTTATACTTTTCACCTGGTAACATGTCCCGTGGGTTTTAAACCATCATGGGAAAACACTCTCCTCACTATTCTGTTCACCTGGTGACATGTCCCGTGCGTATTAAACAATCCGGGGAACACACTCTCCTCACTTATACTTTTTACCTGGTAACATGTCCCGTGGGCTTTAAACCATCATGGGAAAACACTCTCCTCACTATTCTGTTCACCTGGTAACATGTCCCGTGTGAATTAAACATTCAGGGGAACACACTCTCCTCACTTCTACTGTTCACCTGGTAACATGTCCTGTGTATATTAAACCATCAGGGGAACACACTCTCTTCACTTATACTGTTCACCTGGTAACATGTCCCATGTATATGAAACCATCAGGGGAACACACTCTCCTCACTTATACTGTTCACCTGGTGACCTGTCCCGTGTGCATTAAACATTCAGGGGAGCACACTCTCCTCACTTATACTTTTCACCTGGCAACATGTCCCGTGGGCTTTAAACCATCAAGGGAAAACACTCTCCTCACTAATACTGTTCACCTGGTGACATGTCCCGTGCGTATTAAACAATCCGGGGAACACACTCTCCTCACTTATACTTTTCACCTGGTAACATGTCCCGTGGGCTTTAAACCATCATGGGAAAACACTCTCCTCACTATTCTGTTCACCTGGTAACATGTCCCGTGTGAATTAAACATTCAGGGGAACACACTCTCCTCACTTCTACTGTTCACCTGGTAACATGTCCTGTGTATATTAAATCATCAGGGGAACACACTCTCTTCACTTATACTGTTCATTTGGTAACATGTCCCATGTATATGAAACCATCAGGGGAACACACTCTCCTCATTTATACTGTTCACCTGGTGACCTGTCCCGTGTGCATTAAACAATCAGGGGAACACACTCTCCTCACTTATACTGTTCACCTGGTAACATGTCCCGTGTGTATTAAACAATCAGGGGAACACACTCTCCTCACTTATACTGTTCACCTGGTAACATGTCCCGTGTATATGAAACCATCAGGGGAACACACTCTCCTCACTTCTACTGTTCACCTGGTAACATGTCCCGTTTGCATTAAAACATCAGGGGAACACACTCTCCTCACTTATACTGTTTACGTTGTGACATGTCCCGTGCGTATTAAACCATCAGGGGAACACACTCTCCGCACTTATACTGTTCATCTGGTAACATGTCCCGTGCGTATTAAACAATCAGGGGAACACACTCTCCTCACTTATACTGTTCACCTGGTAACATGTCCCGTGTATATGAAACCATCAGGGGAACACACTCTCCTCACTTCTACTGTTCACCTGGTAACATGTCCCGTGTGCATTAAAAAATCAGGGAACACACTCTCCTCACTTATACTGTTCATCTGGTAACGTGTAACATGTATATTAAACCATCAGGGGAACACACTCTCCTCACATAGACTGTTCCCCTGTCGACCTGTCCCGTGTGCATTAAACAATCAGGGGAACACACTCTCCTCACTTATACTGTTCACCTGGTAACATGTCCCGTGTGCATTAAACCATCATGGGAACACACTCTCCTCACTTATACTGTTCAACTGGTAACATGTCCTGTGTATATTAAACCATCAGGGGGACACACTCTCTTCACTTATAATGTTCACCTGGTAACATGTCCCCTGTGAATTAAATAATCAGGGGAACACACTCTCCTCACTTATACTGTTCACCTGGTAACATGTCCTGTGTATATTAAACCATCAGGGGAACACACTCTCTTCACTTATACTGTTCACCTGGTAACATATCCCGTCGATATTAAACCATCAGGGGAACACACACTCCTCACTTATACTGTTCCCCTGGTGACCTGTCCCGTGTGCATTAAACATTCAGGGGAACACACTCTCCTCACTTATACTGTTCACCTGGTAACATGTCCTGTGTATATTAAACCATAAGGGGAACACACTCTCTTCACTTATACTGTTCATCTGGTAACATGTCCCATGTATATTAAACCATCAGGGGAACACACTCTCCTCCCTTATACTGTTCACCTGGTAACATGTCCTGTGTGCATTAAACAATCAGGGGAACACACTCTCCTCACTTATACTGTTCACCTGGTAACATGTCCCGTGTATATTAAACCATCAGGGGAACACACTCTCTTCACCTATACTGTTCATCTGGTAACATGTCCCATGTATATTAAACCATCAGGGGAACAATCTCTCCTCACTTATTCTGTTCAAATGGTGACATGTCCCGTGTGCATTAAACAATCAGGGGAACACACTCTCCTCACTTATACTGTTCACCTGGGAATATGTCCCGTGTGTATAAAACAATCAGGGGAACACTCTCTCCTCACTTATACTGTTCACCTGGTAAAATGTCCCGTGTGTATAAAACAATCATGGGAACACACTCTCCTCACTTATACTGTTCACCTGGTAACATGTCCCGTGTGTATAAAACAATCAGGGGAACACTCTCTCCTCACTTATACTGTTCACCTGGTAACATGTCCCGTGTATATGAAACCATCAGGGGAACACACTCTCCTCACTTCTACTGTTCACCTGGTAACATGTCCCGTGTGCATTAAAAAATCAGGGGAACACACTCTCCTCACTTATACTGTTTACCTTGTGACATGTCCCGTGTGTATAAAACAATCAGGGGAACACACTCTCCTCACTTATACTGTTCATGAGGTGACATGTCCCGTGTGTATAAAACAATCAGGGGAACACTCTCTCCTCACTTATAATGTTCACTTGGTAACATGTCCTGTGTGCATTAAACAATCAGGGGAACACACTCTCCTCACTTATACAGTTCACCTGGTGACATGTCCTGTGTGCATTAAACAATCAGGGGAACACACTCTCCTCACTTATACTGTTCATGAGGTGACATGTCCCGTATGTATTAAACAATCAGGGGAACACACTCTCCTCACTTATACTGTTCGCCTGGTAACATGTCCCGTGTGTATTAAACAATCAGGGGAACACACTCTCCTCACTTATACTGTTCATCTGGTAACATGTCCCGTGCATATTAAACAATCAGGGGAACACACTCTCCTCACTTATACTGTTCACCTGGTAACATGTCCCGTGTGCATTAAAACATCAGGGGAACACCCTCTCCTCACTTATACTGTTTACGTTGTGACATGTCCCGTGCGTATTAAACAATCAGGGGAACACATTCTCCGCACTTATACTGTTCATCTGGTAATATGTCCCGTGCGTATTAAACAATCAGGGGAACACACTCTCCTCACTTTTACTGTTCATCTGGTAACATGTCCCGTGCGTATTAAGCAATCAGGGGAACACACTCTCCTCACTTATACTGTTCACCTGGTAACATGTCCCCTGTATATGAAACCATCAGGGGAACACACTCTCCTCGCTTATACTGTTCATCTGGTAACATGTCCCGTGCATATTAATCAATCAGGGGAACACACTCTCCTCACTTATACTGTTCACCTGGTAACATTTCCCGTGTATATGAAACCATCAGGGGAACACACTCTCCTCACTTCTACTGTTCACCTGGTAACATGTCCCGTGTGCATTAAAACATCAGGGGAACACACTCTCCTCACTTATACTGTTTACGTTGTGACATGTCCCGTGCGTATTAAACCATCAGGGGAACACACTCTCCGCACTTATACTGTTCATCTGGTAACATGTCCCGTGCGTATTAAACAATCAGGGGAACACACTCTCCTCACTTATACTGTTCACCTGGTAACATGTCCCGTGTATATGAAACCATCAGGGGAACACACTCTCCTCACTTCTACTGTTCACCTGGTAACATGTCCCGTGTGCATTACAAAATCAGGGGAACACACTCTCCTCACTGAGACTGTTCATCTGGTAACGTGTAACATGTATATTAAACCATCAGGGGAACACACTCTCCTCACATAGACTGTTCCCCTGGCGACCTGTCCCGTGTGCATTAAACAATCAGGGGAACACACTCTCCTCACTTATACTGTTCACCTGGTAACATGTCCCGTGTGCATTAAACCATCATGGGAACACACTCTCCTCACTTATACTGTTCAACTGTTAACATGTCCTGTGTATATTAAACCATCAGGGGAACACACTCTCTTCACTTATAATGTTCACCTGGTAACATGTCCCGTGTGAATTAAATAATCAGGGGAACACACTCTCCTCACTTATACTGTTCACCTGGTAACATGTCCTGTGTATATTAAACCATCAGGGGAACACACTCTCTTCACTTATACTGTTCACCTGGTAACATGTCCCGTCGATATTAAACCATCAGGGGAACACACACTCCTCACTTATACTGTTCCCCTGGTGACCTGTCCCGTGTGCATTAAACATTCAGGGGAACACACTCTCCTCACTTATACTGTTCACCTGGTAACATGTCCTGTGTATATTAAACCATAAGGGGAACACACTCTCTTCACTTATACTGTTCATCTGGTAACATGTCCCATGAAAATTAAACCATCAGGGGAACACACTCTCCTCCCTTATACTGTTCACCTGGTAACATGTCCTGTGTGCATTAAACAATCAGGGGAACACACTCTCCTCACTTAGACTGTTCACCTGGTAACATGTCCCGTGTATATTAAACCATCAGGGGAACACACTCTCCTCCCTTATACTGTTCACCTGGTAACATGTCCTGTGTGCATTAAACAATCAGGGGAACACACTCTCCTCACTTATACTGTTCACCTGGTAACATGTCCCGTGTATATTAAACCATCAGGGGAACACACTCTCTTCACTTATACTGTTCATCTGGTAACATGTCCCATGTATATTAAACCATCAGGGGAACAATCTCTCCTCACTTATTCTGTTCAAATGGTGACATGTCCCGTGTGCATTAAACAATCAGGGGAACACACTCTCCTCACTTATACTGTTCACCTGGTAACATGTCCCGTGTGTATAAAACAATCAGGGGAACACACTCTCCTCACTTATACTGTTCACCTGGTAACATGTCCCGTGTGTATAAAACAATCAGGGGAACACTCGCTCCTCACTTATACTGTTCACCTGGTAACATGTCCCGTGTATATGAAACCATCAGGGGAACACACTCTCCTCACTTCTACTGTTCACCTGGTAACATGTCCCGTGTGCATTAAAAAATCAGGGGAACACACTCTCCTCACTTATACTGTTTACCTTGTGACATGTCCCGTGTGTATAAAACAATCAGGGGAACACTCTCTCCTCACTTATAATGTTCACCTGGTAACATGTCCTGTGTGCATTAAACAATCAGGGGAGCACACTCTCCTCACTTATACAGTTCACCTGGTGACATGTCCTGTGTGCATTAAACAATCAGGGGAACACACTCTCCTCACT
Source organism: Heterodontus francisci (assembly GCF_036365525.1). Taxonomy (NCBI): domain Eukaryota; kingdom Metazoa; phylum Chordata; class Chondrichthyes; order Heterodontiformes; family Heterodontidae; genus Heterodontus; species Heterodontus francisci. The sequence goes on from NW_027140186.1 coordinate 1,309,304, forward strand.
TATACTGTTCATGAGGTGACATGTCCCGTATGTATTAAACAATCAGGGGAACACACTCTCCTCACTTATACAGTTCGCCTGGTAACATGTCCCGTGTGTATTAAACAATCAGGGGAACACACTCTCCTCACTTATACTGTTCATCTGGTAACATGTCCCGTGCATATTAAACAATCAGGGGAACACACTCTCCTCACTTATACTGTTCACCTGGTAACATGTCCCGTGTGCATTAAAACATCAGGGGAACACCCTCTCCTCACTTATACTGTTTACGTTGTGACATGTCCCGTGCGTATTAAACAATCAGGGGAACACATTCTCCGCACTTATACTGTTCATCTGATAACATGTCCCGTGCGTATTAAACAATCAGGGGAACACACTCTCCTCACTTTTACTGTTCATCTGGTAACATGTCCCGTGCGTATTAAGCAATCAGGGGAACACACTCTCCTCACTTATACTGTTCACCTGGTAACATGTCCCGTGTATATGAAACCATCAGGGGAAAACACTCTCCTCACTTCTACTGTTCACCTGGTAACATGTCCCGTGTGCATTAAAAAATCAGGGGAACACACTCTCCTCACTTATACTGTTCATCTGGTAACGTGTCCCATGTATATTAAACCATCAGGGGAACACACTCTCCTCACTTATACTGTTCATCTGGTGATATGTCCCGTCGATATTACACCATAAGTGGAACACACTCTCCTCACTTAGACTGTTCCCCTGGTAACATGTCCCATGTATATGAAACCATCAGGGGAACACACTCTCCTCACTTCTACTGTTCACCTGGTAACATCTCCCGTGTATATTAAACAATCAGGGGAACACACTCTCCTCTCTTACACTGTTCACCTGGTAACATGTCCTGTGTGCATTAAACAATCAGGGGAACACACTCTCCTCTCTTATACTGTTCACCTGGTAACATGTCCCGTGTGCAAAAAAAAATCAGGGGAACACACTCTCCTCACTTATCCTGTTCATGTGGTAACATGTCCCGTGTGCATTAAACAATCAGGGGAACACACTCTCCTCACTTATACTGTTCACCTGGTAACATGTCCCGTGTGCATTAAAAAATCAGGGGAACACACTCTCCTCACTTATCCTGTTCATGTGGTAACATGTCCCGTGTGCATTAAACAATCAGGGGAACACACTCTCCTCACTTATTCTGTTCACCTGGTGACCTGACCTGAGCATATCAAACCATCAGGGGAACACACACTCCTCACTTCTACTGTTCACCTGGTAACATGTCCCGTGTGCATTAAAAAATCAGGGGAACACACTCTCCTCACTTATACTGTTCACCTGGTAACATGTCCCGTGTACATGAAACCATCAGGGGAAAACATTCTCCTCACTTTAATACACACGGGACATGTTACCATGTGAACAGAATAGTGAGGAGTGTGTTTTCCACTGATGGTTTAATACGCGCGGGACATGTTCCCAGGTGAACAGTATAAGTGAGGAGAGTGTGTTCCCCTGATTGTTTAATATACACGGGACATGTTACCAGGTGAACATTATAAGTGAGGAGAGTGTGTTCCCCTGATGGTTTAATATACACGGGACATGTTACCAGGTGAACAGTATAAGTGAGGAGAGTGTGTTCCCCTGATTGTTTAATATACACGGGACATGTTACCAGGTGAACATTATAAGTGAGGAGAGTGTGTTCCCCTGATGGTTTAATATACACGGGACATGTTGCCAGGTGAACAGTATAAGTGAGGAGAGTGTGTTCTGCTGATTGTTTAATATACAAGGGACATGTTACCAGGTGAACTGTAGAAGTGAGGAGAGAGTGTTCCCCTGATGGTTTAATATACACGGGACATGTTACCAGGTGAGGAGAATAAGTGAGGAGAGTGTGTTCCCCTGATTGTTTAATACACACAGGACATGTTACCAGGTGAACAGTATAAGTGAGGAGAGTGAGTTCCCCTGACTGTTTAATACTGACGGAACATGTCACCAGGTCAACAGTATAAGTGAGGAGAGTGTGTTCCCCTGATGGTTTAATATACACGGGACATGTTACCAGGTGAACAGTATAAGTGAGGAGAGTGATTTCCCCTGATTGTTTAATACTGACGGAACATGTCACCAGGTCAACAGTATAAGTGAGGAGAGTGTGTTCCCCTGATTGTTTAATGCACACGGGACATGTTCCCAATTGAACAGTATAAGTGAGGAGATTGTGTTCCCCTGATGGTTTAACACACACGCGACATGTTACGAGGTGAGCATTATAAGTGAGCAGAGTGTGTTCCCCTGATGGTTTAATATACACGGGACATGTCACCAGATCAACAGTATAAGTGAGGAGATTGTGTTCCCCTGATGGTTTAATACACACGGGACATGTCACCAGGTGTACAGCAGAAGTGAGGAGAGTATGTTCCGCTGATTGTTTAATATACACGGGACATGTTCCCAGGTGAACGGTATAAGTGAGGAGAGTGTGTTCTCCTGATTGTTTAATATACACGGGACATGTTACCAGGTGACGGGCATACGAGAGGAGAGTCTGTTCCCCTCATGGTTTAATATACACGGGACACGTCACCAGGTGAACAGTATAAGTGAGGAGAGTGTGTTCCCCTGATGGTTTAATACACATGGAACATGTCACCAGGTGAAAAGTATAAGTGAGGAGAATATTTTCCCCTGATGGTTTAATATACACGTGACATGTAACTTGGTGAACAGTATAAGTGAGGGGAATGTGATCCCCTGATGGTTTAATACGAACGGGACATGTTACCAGGTGAACAGTATAAGTGAGGAGAGTGTGTTCCCCTGATTGTTTAATACACACGGGACATGTTAACAGATGAGCAGTATAAGTGAGGAGAGTGTGTTACCCTGGTGGTTTAATATACACGGGACATGTTACCAGGTGAACAGTATAAGTGAGGAGACTGTGTTCCCATGATGTTTTAATAGACACGGGACATGTCACCAGGGGAACAGTGTAAGTGAGGAGAGTGTGTTCCCCTAATTGTTTAATACACACGGGACATGTTAACAGATGAGCAGTATAAGTGAGGAGAGTGTGTTACCCTGGTGGTTTAATATACACGGGACATGTTACCAGGTGAACAGTATAAGTGAGGAGACTGTGTTCCCATGATGTTTTAATAGACACGGGACATGTCACCAGGGGAACAGTGTAAGTGAGGAGAGTGTGTTCCCCTAATTGTTTAATACGCACGGGACATGTCACCAGCTGAACAGTATAAGTGAGGAGAGTGTGTTCCCCTGATGGTTTAACACGCACGGGACATGTTACCAGGTGAACAGGACAATTGAGGAGAGTGTGTTCCCCTGATGATTTTATATACGCGGGACAAGTCACAAGGTGAACAGTATAAGTGAGGTGAGTGTGTTCCGCTGATGGTTTCACATCGACGGGACATGTCACCAGGAGAACAGTATAAGGGTGGAGAGTGTGTTCCCCTGATTGTTTAACACACACGGGACATGTCACCAGGTGAACTCGATAAGTGAGGAGAGTGTGTTCCCCTGATGGTTTAACTTACACGGGACATGTTACCAGGTGAACAGTATAAGTGAGCAGAGTCTGTTCCCGTGATGGTTTAATATACACGGGACATGTTACCAGTTGAACATTATAAGTGAGGAGAGTGTGTTCCCGTGATGGTTTAATATACACGGGACATGTTACCAGGTAAACAGTATAAGTGAGGAGAGTGTGTTCCCCTGATTGTTTAATACATAGAGGACCTGTTACCAGGTGAACAGTCTAAGTGAGGAGAGTTTGTTCCCCTGATTGTTTAATTCATACGGGACATGTTACCAGGTGAACATTATAAGTGAGGAGAGTTTGTTCCCCTGATGGTTTAATACAGACGAGGCATGTTACCAGGTGAACAGTATAGGTGAGGAGAGTGTGTTCCCCTGATTGTTTAATACACATGGGACATGTTACCAGGTGAACAGTATATGTGAGGAGAGTGTGTTCCACTGATGGCTTAACATACACGGGACATGTCACAAGGTGACCATTATAAGTGTGGAGCGTGTGTTCCCCTGATGTTTTAATACACACAGGACATGTTACCAGGTGAACTGTATAAGTGAGGAGAGTGTGTTCCCCTGATATTTTAATGCACATGGGACATGTTACCAGGTGAACAGTATGAGTGAGGAGAGTGTGTTCCCCTGATTGTTTAATACGCACGGGACATGTTGCCAGATGAACAGTATAAGTGAGGAGAGTGTGTTCCCCTGATGGTTTGATATACACGGGACATGTTACCAGGTGAACAGTATAAGTGAGGAGAGTGTGTTCCACTGATGGTTTAATGTACACGGGACATGTTACCAGGTGAACAGTATAAGTGAGGAGAGTGTGTTCCCCTGATGGTTTCTTATACACGGGACATGGTACCAGGTGAACAGTATAAGTGAGGAGAGTGTGTTCCGCTGATGGTTTAATATACACGGGACATGTTACCAGGTGAACAGTATAAGTGAGGACAAAAACAAGAAATGTTGGATTCACTCAGCAGGTCTGGCAGCTTCTGTGGAAAGAGAAGCAGAGTTAACGTTTCGGGTCAGTGACCCTTCTTCGGAACTGACAAATATTAGAAAAGTCACAGATTATAAACAAGTGAGGTGGGGGTTGGGCAAGAGATAACAAAGGAGAAGGTGCAGATTGGACCAGGCCACATAGCTGACCAAAAGGTCACGGAGCAAAGGCAAACAATATGTTAATGGTGTGTTGAAAGACAAACCATCAGTACAGATTAGGTGTGAATATACTGCATATTGAACATCAGCAAGTGCAAACCTGAAGAAAAACAACCTGAAAAAAACAGTGCGTAAGCAAACTGAACAAACTAAGATGAAATGAAATAAATGCAAAAAAAATTGTAAAAAATGTAAAAAGGAATGCAAAAAAAAAAGGAAGAAAAAATAACTAAAAATGACTAAAAATGAAAGTAAAGTGGGGGGCTGTCATGCTCTGAAATTATTGAACTCAATGTTCAGTCCGGCAGGCTGTAGTGTGCCTAATCGGTAGATGAGATGCTGTTCCTCGAGCTTGCGTTGATGTTCAATGGAACACTGCAGCAATCCCAGGACAGAGATGTGAGCATGAGAGCAGGGGGGAGTGTTGAAATGTCAAGCAACCGGAAGCTCAGGGTCCTGCTTGCGGACTGAGCGGAGATGTTCCGCAAAGCGGTCACCCAGTCTGCGCTTGGTCTCCCCAATGTAGAGGAGACCACACTGTGAGCAGCGAATACAGTATACGACATTGAAAGAAGTGCAAGTAAATCGCTGCTTCACCTGAAAGGAGTGTTCGGGGCCTGGGATAGTGAGGAGAGAGGAGGTAAATGGGCAGGTATTACACCTCCTGTCAAGGAATGCTGGATTCACTCAGCAGGTCTGGCAGCATCTGTGGAAAGAGAAGCAGAGTTAACGTTTCGGGTCAGTGACCCTTCTTCGGAACTGACAAATATTAGAAAAGTCACAGATTATAAACAAGTGAGGTGGGGGTTGGGCAAGAGATAACAAAGGAGAAGGTGCAGATTGGACCAGGCCACATAGCTGACCAAAAGGTCACGGAGCAAAGGCAAACAATATGTTAATGATGTGTTGAAAGACAAAGCATTAGTACAGATTAGGTGTGAATATACTGAATATAGAACATCAGCAAGTGCAAACCTGAAGAAAAACAACGTGAAAAAAACAGTGGGTGAGCAAACTGAACAAACTAAGATGAAATGAAATAAATGCAAAAAATGTAAAAAGGAATGCAAAAAAAAAAAGGAAGAAAAAATAACTAAAAATGACTAAAAATGAAAGTAAAGTGGGGGGCTGTCATGCTCTGAAATTATTGAACTCAATGTTCAGTCCGGCAGGCTGTAGTGTGCCTAATCGGTAGATGAGATGCTGTTCCTCGAGCTTGCGTTGATGTTCACTGGAACACTGCAGCAATCCCAGGACAGAGATGTGAGCATGAGAGCAGGGGGGAGTGTTGAAATGGCAAGCAATCGGAAGCTCAGGGTCCTGCTTGCGGACTGAGCGGAGCGGAGTATAAGTGAGGAGAGTGTGTTTCCCTGATTGTTTAATATACATGGGACATGTTACCAGGTGAACAGTATAAGTGAGGAGAGTGTTTTCCCCTGATTGTTTAATACACACGGGACATGTTACCAGGTGAACAGTATAAGTGAGGAGAGTGTGTTCCCCTGATAGTTTAATGCACACAGGACATGTTAGCAGGTGAACAGTATGAGTGAGGAGAGTGTGTTCCCCTGATTGTTTAATATACACGGGACATGTTACCAGTTGAACAGTGTAAGTGAGGAGAGTGTGTTCCCCTGATTGTTTAATACACACGGGACATGTTACCAGGTGAACAGGATAAGTGAGGAGAGTGTGTTCCCCTGATGGTTTAATGCACAGTTGACATGTTACCAGGTGAACAGGAGAAGTGAGGAGACTGTGTTCCCCTGATGGTTTATTATACACAGGACATGTTACCAGGTGAACAGTATAAGTGAGGAGAGTGTGTTCCACTGATTGTTTAATATACACGGGACATGGAACCAGGTGAACAGTATAAGTGAGGAGAGTATGTTCCTCTGATGGTTTAATACACACGGGACATGTTACCAGGTGAACAGTATAAGTGAGGAGAGTGTGTTTCCCTGATTGTTTAATACACACGGGATATGTTACCAGGTGAACTCAATAAGTGAGGAGAGTATGTTCCTCTGATGGTTTAATACACACGGGACATGTTACCAGGTGAACAGTATAAGTGAGGAGAGTGTGTTCCCCTGATGGTTTAATACACACAGGACATATTACCAGGTGAACAGTATAAGTGAGGAGAGTGTGTTCCCCTGATAGTTTAATGCACACAGGACATGTTAGCAGGTGAACAGTATGAGTGAGGAGAGTGTGTTCCCCTGATGGTTTAATATACACGGGACATGTTACCAGGTGAACAGTATAAGTGAGGAGAGTGTTTTCCCCTGATGGTTTAATACACACGGGACATGTTACCAGGTGAACAGTATAAGTGAGGAGAGTGTGTTCCCCTGATAGTTTAATGCACACAGGACATGTTAGCAGGTGAACAGTATGAGTGAGGAGAGTGTGTTCCCCTGATTGTTTAATATATACGGGACATGTTACCAGTTGAACAGTGTAAGTGAGGAGAGTGTGTTCCCCTGATTGTTTAATACACACGGGACATGTTACCAGGTGAACAGGATAAGTGAGGAGAGTGTGTTCCCCTGATGGTTTAATGCACAGTTGACATGTTACCAGTTGAACAGTGTAAGTGAGGAGAGTGTGTTCCCCTGATTGTTTAATACACACGGGACATGGAACCAGGTGAACAGTATAAGTGAGGAGAGTGTGTTCCCCTGATGGTTTAATACACACAGGATAGGTTACCAGGTGAACAGTATAAGTGAGGAGAGTGTGCTCCCCTGATAGTTTAATGCACACGGAACATGTTACCAGGTGAACAGTATAAGTGAGGAGAGTGTGTTCCCCTGATGGTTTAATACACACCGGACATGTTACCAGGTGAACAGTATAAGTGAGCAGAGTGTGTTCCCCTGACGGTTTAATATACATGGGACATGTTAACAGGTGAACTCGATAAGTGAGGAGAGTGTCTTCCCCTGATGGTTTAATACAAACGGGACATGTTACCAGGTGAACAGTATAAGTGAGGAGAGTCTGTTCCCCTGATTGTTTGATGCACACGGGACATGTCACCAGGTGAACAGTATAAGTGAGGAGAGTGTGTTCCCTTGATGGTTTAATATACACAGGACATGTTCCCAGGTGATCAGTATAAGTGAGGAGATTGTGTTCCCCTGATGGTTTAACATACACGGGACATGTCACCAGGTGAACTCTATAAGTGAGGAGAATGTGTCCCCCTGATGGTTTAACATACACGGGACATGTTAACAGGTGAACGGTATAAGTGAGGAGAGTGTGTTTCCCTGATTGTTTAATACACACGGGATATGTTACCAGATGAACTGTATAAGTGAGGAGAGTATGTTCCTCTGATGGTTTAATACACAAGGGACATGTTACCAGGTGAGCAGTATAAGTGAGGAGAGTGTGTTTCCCTGATTGTTTAATACACACGGGATATGTTACCAGGTGAACTCAATAAGTGAGGAGAGTATGTTCCTCTGATGGTTTAATACACACGGGACATGTTACCAGGTGAACAGTATAAGTGAGGAGAGTGTGTTCCACTGATTGTTTAATATACACGGGACATGGAACCAGGTGAACAGTATAAGTGAGGAGAGTGTGTTCCCCTGATGGTTAAAAACACACAGGACAGGTTACCAGGTGAACAGTATAAGTGAGGAGAGTGTGCTCCCCTGATAGTTTAATGCACACGGAACATGTTACCAGGTGAACAGTATAAGTGAGGAGAGTGTGTTCCCCTGATTGTTTAATATACACGGGACATGTCACCAGGTGAACAATATAAGTGAGGAGAGTGTGTTCCCCTGATTGTTTAATATACACGGGACATGTCACCAGGTGAACAATATAAGTGAGGAGAGTGTGTTCCCCTGATGGTTTAATACACCCCGGACATGTTACCAGGTGAACAGTATAAGTGAGCAGAGTGTGTTCCCCTGACGGTTTAATATACATGGGACATGTTAACAGGTGAACTCGATAAGTGAGGAGAGTGTCTTCCCCTGATGGTTTAATACAAACGGGACATGTTACCAGGTGAACAGTATAAGTGAGGAGAGTGTGTTCCCCTGATTGTTTGATGCACACGGGACATGTCACCAGGTGAACAGTATAAGTGAGGAGAGTGTGTTCCCTTCATGGTTTAGTATACACAGGACATGTTCCCAGGTGATCAGTATAAGTGAGGAGATTGTGTTCCCCTGATGGTTTAACATACACGGGACATGTCACCAGGTGAACTCTATAAGTGAGGAGAATGTGTCCCCCTGATGGTTTAACATACACGGGACATGTTAACAGGTGAACGGTATAAGTGAGGAGAGTGTGTTTCCCTGATTGTTTAATACACACGGGATATGTTACCAGATGAACTGTATAAGTGAGGAGAGTATGTTCCTCTGATGGTTTAATACACAAGGGACATGTTACCAGGTGAACAGTATAAGTGAGGAGAGTGTGTTTCCCTGATTGTTTAATACACACGGGATATGTTACCAGGTGAACTCAATAAGTGAGGAGAGTATGTTCCTCTGATGGTTTAATAAACACGGGACATGTTACCAGGTAAACAGTATAAGTGAGGAGAGTGTGTTCCCCTGATGGTTTAATACACACAGGACATATTACCAGGTGAACAGTATAAGTGAGGAGAGTGTGTTCCCCTGATAGTTTAATGCACACAGGACATGTTAGCACGTGAACAGTATGAGTGAGGAGAGTGTGTTCCCCTGATGGTTTAATATACACGGGACATGTTACCAGGTGAACAGTATAAGTGAGGAGAGTGTTTTCCCCTGATTGTTTAATACACACGGGACATGTTACCAGGTGAACAGTATAAGTGAGGAGAGTGTGTTCCCCAGATAGTTTAATGCACACAGGACATGTTAGCAGGTGAACAGTATGAGTGAGGAGAGTGTGTTCCCCTGATTGTTTAATATACACGGGACATGTTACCAGTTGAACAGTGTAAGTGAGGAGAGTGCGTTCCCCTGATTGTTTAATACACACGGGACATGTTACCAGGTGAACAGGATAAGTGAGGAGAGTGTGTTCCCCTCATGGTTTAATGCACAGTTGACATGTTACCAGGTGAACAGGAGAAGTGAGGAGAATGTGTTCCCCTGATGGTTTATTATACACAGGACATGTTACCAGGTGAACAGTATAAGCGAGGAGAGTGTGTTCCACTGATTGTTTAATATACACGGGACATGGAACCAGGTGAACATTATAAGTGAGGAGAGCGTGTTCCCCTGATGGTTTAATACACACAGGACAGGTTACCAGGTGAACAGTATAAGTGAGGAGAGTGTGCTCCCCTGATAGTTTAATGCACACGGAACATGTTACCAGGTGAACAGTATAAGTGAGGAGAGTGTGTTCCCCTGATGGTTTAATACACACCGGACATGTTACCAGGTGAACAGTATAAGTGAGCAGAGTGTGTTCCCCTGACGGTTTAATATACATGGGACATGTTAACAGGTGAACTCGATAAGTGAGGAGTGTGTCTTCCCCTGATGGTTCAATACAAACGGGACGTGTTACCAGGTGAACTCGATAAGTGAGGAAAGTGTGTTCCACTGATGGCTGAATATACACAGGACATGTTACCAGGTGAACTCGATAAGTGAGGAGAGTGTGTTCCCCTGATTGTTTGATGCACACGGGACATGTCACCAGTTGAACAGTATAAGTGAGGAGAGTGTGTTCCCCTGATGGTTTAATACACACGGGACATGTTACCAGATGAACAGTATAAGTGAGGAGAGTGTGTTCCCCTGATGGTTTAATATACACAGGACATGTTGCCAGGTGAACCGTATAAGTGAGGAGAGTGTGTTCCCCTGATTGTTTAATATACACGGGACATGTTACCAGGTGAACAGTATAAGTGAGGAGAGTGTGTTCCCTTGATGGTTTAATATACATAGGACATGTTCCCAGGTGATCAGTATAAGTGAGGAGATTGTGTTCCCCTGATGGTTTAACATACACGGGACATGTCACCAGGTGAACTCTATAAGTGAGAAGAATGTGTCCCTCTGATGGTTTAACATACACGGGACATGTTACCAGGTGAACGGTATAAGTGAGGAGAGTGTCTTCCCCTGATGGTTTAATACAAACGGGACATGTTACCAGGTGAACAGTATAAGTGAGGAGAGTGTGTTCCCCTGATTGTTTGATACACACGGGACATGTCACCAGGTGAACAGTATAAGTGAGGAGAGTGTGTTCCCTTGATGGTTTAGTATACACAGGACATGTTTCCAGGTGATCAGTATAAGTGAGGAGATTGTGTTCCCCTGATGGTTTAACATACACGGGACATGTCACCAGGTGAACTCTATAAGTGAGGAGAATGTGTCCCCCTGATGGTTTAACATACACGGGACATGTTACCAGGTGAACGGTATAAGTGAGGAGAGTGTGTTCCCATGATGATTTTATATACATGGGACATGTCACCAGGTGAACAATATAAGTGAGGAGAGTGTGTTCCCCTGATTGTTTAATACACACGGGACATGTTACCAGGTGAACTCTATAAGTGAGGAAAGTGTGTTCCACTGATGGCTGAATATACACAGGACATGTTACCAGGTGAACTCGATAAGTGAGGAGAGTGTGTTCCCCTGATTGTTTGATGCACACGGGACATGTCACCAGGTGAACAGTATAAGTGAGGAGAGTGTGTTCCCCTGATGGTTTAATACACACGGGACATGTTACCAGATGAACAGTATAAGTGAGGAGAGTGTGTTCCCCTGATGGTTTAATATACACAGGACATGTTGCCAGGTGAACCGTATAAGTGAGGAGAGTGTGTTCCCCTGATTGTTTAATATACACGGGACATGTTACCAGGTGAACAGTATAAGTGAGGAGAGTGTGTTCCCTTGATGGTTTAATATACACAGGACATGTTCCCAGGTGATCAGTATAAGTGAGGAGATTGTGTTCCCCTGATGGTTTAACATACACGGGACATGTCACCAGGTGAACTCTATAAGTGAGGAGAATGTGTCCCTCTGATGGTTTAACATACACGGGACATGTTACCAGGTGAACGGTATAAGTGAGGAGAGTGAGTTCCCCTGATGATTTTATATACATGGGACATGTCACCAGGTGAACAATATAAGTGAGGAGAGTGTGTTCCCCTGATTGTTTAATATACACGGGACATGTCACCAGGTGAACAATATAAGTGAGGAGAGTGTGTTCCCCTGATTGTTTAATACTCACGAGACATGTTACCAGGTGAACAGTATAAGTGTGGAGAGTGTGTTCCCCTGATTGTTTAATACACACAGGATATGTTACCAGGTGAACAATATAAGTGAGGAGCGTGTGTTCCCCTGATGGTTTAATATACACAGGACATGTTACCAGGTGGACATTATAAGTGTGAAGAATGTGTTCCCCTGATGGTTTAATACACACAGGACATGTTACCAGGTGAACAATATAAGTGAGGAGCGTGTGTTCCCCTGATGGTTTAATATACACAGGACATGTTACCAGATGAGCAGTTTCAGTGAGGAGAGTGTGTTCCCCTGATGTTGAAGATACAAGGGACATGTTACCAGGTGAACAGTGTAAGTGAGCAGAGTGTGTTCCCCTAATTGTTTGATGCACATGGTACATGTTACCAGGTGAAAAGTATAAGTGAGGAGAGTATGTTCCCCTGATTGTTTAATGCACACGGGACATGTTACCAGGTGATCAGTATAAGTGAGGAGAGTATGTTCCCTTGATTGTTTAATGCACACGGGACATGTTACCAGGTGATCAGTATAAGTAAGGAGAGTATGTTCCCCTGATTGTTTAATGCACACGGGACATGTTACCAGGTGAACAGTATAAGTGAGCAGAGTGTGTTCCCCTGAATGTTTAATACACACGGGACATTTTACCAGGTGATCAGTATAAGTACGGAGAGTGTGTTCCCCTGATGGTTTAACATACACGGGACATGTCACCAGATGAACAGTTTAAGTGAGGAGAGTGTGTCCCCCTGATGGTTTAACATACACGGGACATGTTACCAGGTGAACAGTATAAGTGAGCAGAGTGTGTTCCCCTGAATGTTTAATACACACGGGACATGTTACCAGGTGAACAGTAAAAGTGAGGAGAGTGTGTTCCCCAGATTGTTTCATACACACGGGACATGTTACCTGGTGAACAGTATAATTGAGGAGAGTGTGTTCCCCTCAGGGTTTAATAAACACGGGACATGTTACCAGGTGAACAGTATAAGTGAGGAGTGTGTGTTCCCCTGATTGTTTAATACACACGGGTCATGTTACCAGGTGAACAGTATAAGTGAGGAGAGTTTGTTCCCCTGATTGTTTAATATACACGGGACATGTTACCAGGTGAACTCAATAAGTGAGGAGAGTGTGTTCCCCAGTATGTTCAATACACACGGGACATGTTACCAGGTGAACTATATAAGTGAGCGGAGTGTGTTCCCCTGAGGGTTTAATATACATGGGACATGTCAGCTGGTGAACAGTATAAGTGAGTAGAGTGTGTTCCCCTGATGGTTTAATACACACGGGACATGTTAGCAGGTGAACAGTATAAGTGAGGAGAGTGTGTTGCCCTCATTGTTTAATACACACAGTACATGTTACGAGGTGAACAGTATAAGTGAGGAGAATGTGTTCATCTGATTGTTTAATACACACGGGATATGTTACCAGGTGAATTCATTAAGTGAGGAGAGTATGTTCCTCTGATGGTTTAATACACACGGGACATGTTACCAGGTGAACAGTATAAGTGAGGAGAGTGTGTTCCCCTGATGGTTTAATACACAGAGGACATATTACCAGGTGAACAGTATAAGTGAGGAGAGTGTGTTCCCCTGATAGTTTAATGCACACAGGACATGTTAGCAGGTGAACAGTATGAGTGAGGAGAGTGTGTTCCCCTGATGGTTTAATATACACGGGACATGTTACCAGTTAAACAGTGTAAGTGAGGAGAGTGTGTTCCCCTGATTGTTTAATACACACGGGACATGTTACCAGGTGAACAGTATAAGTGAGGAGAGTGTGTTCCCCAGATTGTTTAATGCACACGGGACATGTTACCTGGTGAACAGTATAATTGAGGAGAGTGTATTCCCCTGAGGGTTAAATATACATGGTACATGTTACCAGGTGAACTCAATAAGTGTGGAGAGTGTGTTCCCCAGTATGTTTAATAAACACGGGACATGTTACCAGGTGAACAGTATAAGTGAGGAGAGTGTGTTCCCCTGATGGTTTAATATACACGGGACATGTTAGCAGGTGAACAGTATGAGTGAGGAGAGTGTGTTCCCCTCATTGTTTAATACACACAGTACATGTTACCAGGTGAACAGTATAAGTGAGGAGAATGTGTTCCCCTGATTGTTTAATACACACGGGACATGTTACCAGGTGAACTCAATAAGTGAGGAGAGTATGTTCCTCTGATGGTTTCATACACACGGGACATGTTACCAGGTGAACTCAATAAGTGAGGAGAGTGTGTTCCCCAGTATGTTTAATACACACGGGACATGTTACCAGGTGAACTATATAAGTGAGCGGAGTGTGTTCCCCTGAGGGTTTAATATACATGGGACATGTTACCTGGTGATCAGTATAAGTGAGGAGAGTGTGTTCCCCTGATGGTTTAATACACACAGGACATATTACCAGGTGAACAGTATAAGTGAGGAGAGTGTGTTCCCCTGATGGTTTAATACACACAGGACATATTCCCAGGTGAACAGTATAAGTGAGGAGAGTGTGTTCCCCTGATAGTTTAATGCACACAGGACATGTTAGCAGGTGAACAGTATGAGTGAGGAGAGTGTGTTCCCCTGATGGTTTAATATACACGGGACATGGAACCAGGTGAACAGTATAAGTGAGGAGAGTGTGTTCCCCTGATTGTTTAATATACACGGGACATGTTACCAGGTGAACAGTATAAGTGAGGAGAGTGTGTTCCCCTGATTGTTTAATACACACGGGACATGTTACCAGGTGAACAGTATAAGTGAGGAGAGTGTGTTCCCCTGATTGTTTAATATACACGGGACATGTTACCAGGTGAACAGTATAAGTGAGGAGAGTGTGTTCCCCTGATTGTTTAATATACACGGGACATGTTACCAGGTGAACAGTATAAGTGAGGAGAGTGTGTTCCCCTGATTGTTTAATACACACGGGACATGTTACCAGGTGAACAGGATAAGTGAGGAGAGTGTGTTCCCCTGATGTTTTAATGCACAGTTGACATGTTACCAGGTGAACAGGAGAAGTGAGGAGAATGTTTTCCCCTGATGGTTTTTTATACACTGGAAATGTTATCAGGTGAACAGTATAAGTGAGGAGAGTTTGTTCCCCTGATTGTTTAATACACACGGGACATGGAACCAGGTGAACAGTATAAGTGAGGAGAGTGTGTTCCCCTGATTGTTTAATGCACACGGGACATGATACCAGGTGAACAGTATAAGTGAGGAGAGTGTGTTCCCCTGTTGGTTTAATACACACAGGACATGTTACCAGGTGAACAGTATAAGTGAGGAGAGTCTACTCCCCTGATAGTTTAATGCACACGGAACATGTTCCCAGGTGAACAGTGTAAGTGAGGAGAGTGTGTTCCCCTGATGGTTTAATACACACCGGACATGTTACCAGGTGAACAGTATAAGTGAGGAGAGTGTGTTCCCCTGATTGTTTAATGAACTAGGGACATGTTACCAGGGGAACAGTATACGTGAAGAGAGTGTGTTACCCTGATGGTTTAATGCACACGGGACATGTTACCAGGTGAACAGTATAAGTGAGGAGAGTATGTTCCTCTGATGGTTTAATACACACGGGACATGGATCCAGGTGAACAGTATAAGTGAGGAGAGTGTGTTCTCCTGATTGTTTAATGCACACGGGACATGTTACCAGGTGAACAGTATAAGTGAGGAGAGTGTGTTCCCCTGATGCTTTAATACACACAGGACATGTTACCAGGTGAACAGTATAAGTGAGGAGAGTGTGTTCCCCTGATAGTTTAATGCTCACGGAACATGTTACCAGGTGAACAGTATAAGTGAGGAGACTGTGTTCCCCTGATTGTTTAATACACACGGGACATGTTCCCAGGTGAACAGTATAAGTGAGGAGAGTGTGTTCCCCTGATGCTTTAATACACACAGGACATGTCACCAGGTGAACAGTATAAGTGAGGAGAGTGTGTTCCCCTGATTGTTTAATGCACACGGGACATGTTCCCAGGTGAACAGTATAAGTGAGGAGAGTGTGTTCCCCTGATGGTTTAATACACACCGGACATGTTACCAGGTGAACAGTATAACTGAGGAGAGTGTGTTCCCCTGATGGTTTAATATACACAGGACATGTTACCAGGTGAACAGTATAAGTGAGGTGAGTGTGTTCCCCTGATTGTTTAATAGACACAGGACATTTTATCAGGTGAACAGTATAAGTGAGGAGAGTGTGTTCCCCTGATTTTTTAATATACACGGGACATGTTACCAGGTGAACTGGAAAAGTGAGGAGAGTGTGTTCCCCTGGTTGTTTAATATACACGGGACATGTTACCACGTGAACAGTATAAGTGAGGAGAGTGTGTTCTCCTGATGGTTTAACATACACAGGACATGTCACAAGGTGAACAGCATAAGTGAGGAGAGTGTTTTCCCCTGATGGTTTAATATACACAGGACATGTCACCAGGTGAACAGTGTAAGTGAAGAGAGTGTGTTCCCCTGATTGTTTAATGCACAGTTGACATGTTACCAGGTGAACAGTATAAGTGAGGAGAGTGTGTTCCCCTGATTGTTTAATGCACACGGGACATGTTACCAGGTGAACAGGATAAGTGAGGAGATTGTGTTCCCCTGATTGTTTAATGCACAGTTGACATGTTACCAGGTGAACAGTATAAGTGAGGAGAGTGTGTTCCCCTGATTGTTTAATACACACAGGACATGTCACTCGGTGAACAGTATAAGTGAGGAGAGTGTGTTCTCCTGATTGTTTAATACACACGGTACATGTTACCAGGTGAACAGTATAAGTGAGGAGAGTGTTTTCCCCTGATTGTTTAATGCACACAGGACATGTTACCAGGTGAACAGTATAAGTGAGGAGAGTGTGTTCCCCTGATGGTTTAATATACACGGGACATGTTACCAGGTGAGGAGTAGAAGTGAGGAGAGTGTGTTCCCCTCATGGTTTACTGCGCACGGGACATGTTACAAGGTGAACAGTATTAGTTAGGAGAGTGTGTTCCCCTGATGGTTTAATATACACAGGACATGTTACCAGGTGAACAGCATAATTGAGCAGAGTGTGTTCCCCTGTTGGTTTAATACACACAGGACATGTGACCAGGTGAACTTAATAAGTGAAGAGAGTGTGTTCCCCTGATGGTTTAATATAAACAGGACATGTTACCAGGTGAACAGTATAAGTGAGCAGAGTGTGTTCCCCTGATGGTTTAATATACACGGGCCATGTTACCAGGTGAACAGTATAAGTGAGGAGAGTATGTTCCCCTGATTGTTTAATGAACACGGGACATGTTACCAGGTGAACAGTATAAGTGAGGAGAGTGTGTTCCCCAATTGTTTACTGCACACGGGACATGTTCCCCGGAGAACTGTATAAGTGAGGAGAGTGTGTTCACCTGATGGTTTAATGCACACGGGACATGTTAACAGGGGAACAGTATACGTGAGGAGAGTGTGTTCCCCTTATGTTTTAATACACACGGGACATGTTACCAGGTGAACAGTTTAAGTGAGGAGAGTGTGTTCCCCTGATGGTTCAATGCACACGGGACAAGTTACCAGGTGAACAGTATAAGTGAGGAGTGTGTGTTCCCCTAATGGTTTAATACACACGGGATATGTTACAAGGTGAACACTATAAGTGAGGAGAGTGTGTTCCCCTGATGGTTTAATATACACGGGACATGTTACCAGGTGAACAGTGTAAGTGAGGAAAGTGTGTTCCCCTGATGGTTTAATACACACTGGACAAGTTACCAGGTGAACAGTATAAGTGAGGAGTGTGTGTTCCCCTAATGGTTTAATACACACGGGATATGTTACAAGGTGAACACTATAAGTAAAGAGAGTGTGTTCCCCTGATAGTTTAATGCACAAGCGACATGTTACCAGGTGAACAGTTTAAGTGAGGAGACTGTGTTCCCCTGATTGTTTAATATACACGGGACATGTCACCAGCTGAACTCAAGAAGTGCGGAGAGTATCTTCCCCTGATGGTTTAATATACACGGGACATGATACCAGGTGAACAGGATAAGTGAGGAGAGTGTGTTCCCCTGATGGTTTAATATACACGGGACATGTCACCAGGTGAACAGTATAAGTGAGGAGAGTGTGTTCCCCTGATGGTTTAATACACACGGGACATGTCACCAGGTGAACAGTATAAGTGAGGAGAGTGTGTTCCCCTGATGGTTTAATATACACAGGACATGTTACCAGGTGAACAATATAAGTGAGGAGAGTCTGTTCCCCTGATGGTTTAATGTTCACGGGACATGTTACCAGGAGAACAGTTTAAGTGAGGAGAGTGTGTTCCCCTGATTGTTTATTGCACACGGGACATGTTACCAGATGAACAGTATAAGTGAGGAGAGTGTGTTCCCCAGATTGTTTAATGCACAGTTGACATGTTACCAGATGAACAGTACAAGATAGCAGCGTGTGTTCCCCTGATGGTTTAATATACACAGGGCATGTTACCAGGTGAACAGTATAAGTGAGGAGAGTGTGTTCCCCAGATTGTTTAATGCACAATTGACATGTTACCAGGTGAACAGTATAAGTGAGGAGAGTGTGTTCCCCTGATGGTTTAATGCACACGGGACATGTTACCAGGTGAACAGTATAAGTGAGGAGAGTGTGTTCCCCTGATGGTTTAATGCACACCGGATATGCTACCAGGTAAACAATATAAGAGAGGAGAGTGTGTTCCCCTTATTGTTTAATGCACAGCAGACATGTTACCAGGTGAACAGTATAAGTGAGGAGAGTTTGTTCCCCTGATTGTTTAATAATGACGGGACAAGTCACCAGGTGAACAGTATAAGTGAGGAGAGTGTGTTCCCATGATGGTTTAATATACATGGGACATGTTACCAGGTGAACAGTATAAGTGAGGAGAGTGTGTTCCCCTGATGGTTTAATATGCAAGGGACATGTCACCAGGTGAACAGTATAAGTGAGGAGAGTGTGTTCCCATGATGGTTTAATATACATGGGACATGTTACCAGGTGAACAGTATAAGTGAAGAGAGTGTATTCCCCTGATGGTTTAATATACATGGGACATGCTACCAGGTGAACAGTATAAGTGAAGAGAGTGTATTCCCCTGATGGTTTAATACTGACGGGACATGTCACCAGGTGAACAGTATAAGTGAGGAGAGTGTGTTCCCATGATGGTTTAATATACATGGGACATGTTACCAGGTGAACAGTATAAGTGAGGAGAGTGTTTTCCCCTGATTGTTTAACCTTCACGGGACATGTTTCCAGATGAACAGTATAAGTGAGGAGAGTGTTTTTCCCTGATGGTTTAATATTCACGGGACATGTTACCAGGTGAACTGTATAATTGAGGAGAGTGTGTTCCCCTGATGGTTTAATATACACTGGACATGTTACCAGGTGAACAGTATACGTGAAGAGATTGTATTCCCCCTGATGGTTTAATACTGACGGGACATGTCACCAGGTGAACAGTATAAGTGAGGAGAGTGTGTTCCCATGATGGTTTAATGTACATGGGACATGTTACCAGGTGAACAGTATAAGTGAGGAGAGTGTTTTCCCCTGATTGTTTAACCTTCACGGGACATGTTTCCAGATGAACAGTATAAGTGAGGAGAGTGTTTTTCCCTGATGGTTTAATATTCACGGGACATGTTACCAGGTGAACTGTATAATTGAGGAGAGTGTGTTCCCCTGATGGTTTAATACACACGGGACATGTTAGCAGATGAACAGTATAAGTGAGGAGAGTGTGTTTAGCTGATGGTTTAATATTCACGGGACATGTTCCGAGGTGAACAGTATAAGTGAGGACAGTATTTTCCCCTGATGGTTTAATATACACAGGACATTTTACCAGGTGAACAGTATAAGTGAGGAGAGTGTGTTCCCCTGATGGTTTAATGTACACGGGACATGTCACCAGGTGAACAGTATAAGTGAGGAGAGTGTGTTCCCCTGATGGTTCAATACAAACGGGCCATGTTACCAGATGAACAGTATAAGTGAGGAGAATGTGTTCCCCTGTTGGTTTAATATACACAGGACATGTCACCAGGTGAACAGTATATGTGAGGAGAGTGTGTTCCCCTGATTATTTAATACACACGGGAGATGTTACCAGGTGAACAGTATAATTGAGGAGAGTATGTTCCCCTTATGGTTTAATATACACGGGACATGTTACCAGGTGAACAGTATAATTGAGGAGAGTATGTTCCCCTGATGGTTTAATATACACGGGACATGTTACCAGATGAACAGTATAAGTGAGGAGAATGTGTTCCCCTGTTGGTTTAATATACACAGGACATGTCACCAGGTGAACAGTATATGTGAGGAGAGTGTGTTCCCCTGATGGTTTAATGCAAACAGGACATGTCACCAGATGAACAGTATAAGTGAGGAGAGTGTGTTCCCCTGATGGTTTAATATACACACGGGACATGTTACCAGGTGAACAGTATAAGTGAGGAGAGTGTGTTCCCCTGATGGTTTAATGCAAACAGGACATGTCACCAGATGAACTGAAAAAGTGAGGAGAGTGTGTTCCCCTGATGGTTTAATATACACGGGACATGTTACCAGGTGAACAGTATAAGTGAAGAGAGTGTGTTGCCCTGATGGTTTAACACTGACGGGACATGTCACCAGCTGAACAGTATAACTGAGGAGAGTGTGTTCCCCTGATGGTTTAATGCAAACAGGACATGTCACCAGATGAACAGAAAAAGTGAGGAGAGTGTGTTCCCCTGGTTGTTTAATATTCACGGGTGATGTTACCAGGTGAACAGTATAAGTGAAGAGAGTGTGTTGCCCTGATGGTTTAATACTGACGGGACATGTCACCAGGTGAACAGTATAAGTGAGGAGAGTGTGTTGCCCTGATGGTTTAATATACATGGGACATGTTACCAGGTGAATAATATAAGTGAAGAGAGTGTGTTCCCCTGATGGTTTAATTTTGATGGGACATGTCACCAGGTGAACAGTATAAGTGAGGAGAGTGTGTTCCCCTGATGATTTAATATACATGGGACATGTTGCCAGGTGAACAGTATAAGTGAAGAGAGTGTGTTCCCCTGATGGTTTAATACTGATGGGACATGTCACCAGGTGAACAGAATAAGTGAGGAGAGTGTGTTCCCCTGATGGTTTAATATACATGGGACATGTCACCAGGTGAACAGTATAAGTGAGGAGATTGTGTTCCCCTGATGGTTTAATATACACGGGACATGTTACCAGGTGAAAGGTCTAAGTGAGGAGAGTGTGTTCCCCTGATTGTTTAATACTGACGGGACATGTTACCAGGTGAACAGTATAAGTGAGGAGACTGTGTTCCCCTGATTGTTTAACCTTCACGGGACATGTTTCCAGATGAACAGTATAAGTGAGGAGAGTGTTTTTCCCTGATGGTTTAATATTCACGGGACATGTTACCAGGTGAACTGTATAATTGAGGAGAGTGTGTTCCCCTGATGGTTTAATATTCACGGGACATGTTAACAGATGAACAGTATAAGTGAGGAGAGTGTGTTTCCCTGATGGTTTAATATTCACGGGACATGTTACAGGGTGAACAGCATAAGTGAGGAGAGTATTTTCCCCTGATGGTTTAATATACACAGGACATTTTACCAGGTGAACAGTATAAGTGAGGAGAGTGTGTTCCCCTGATGGTTTAATGTACACGGGACATGTCACCAGGTGAAGAGTATAAGTGAGGAGAGTGTGTTCCGCTGATGGTTTAATATACACGGGACATGTCACCAGGTGAACAGTATAAGTGAGGGGAGTCTGTTCCCCTGATGGTTTAATATGAACAGGACATGTTACCAGGTGAACAGTATAAGTGAGGAGAGTGTGATCCCCTGATGGTTTAATACGAACGGGACATGTTACCAGGTGAACAGTATAAATGAGGAGAGTGTGTTCCCCTGATGGTTTAATATACACAGGACATGTTACCAGATGAAGTGCATAAGTGAGGAGAGTGTGTTCCCCTGATGGTTTAATACGCACGGGACATGATACCAGGTGAACAGTATAAGTGAGGAGAATGTGTTCCCCTGTTGGTTTAATATACACAGGACATGTCACCAGGTGAACAGTATAAGTGAGGAGAGTGTGTTCCCCAGTTTATTTAATACTCACGGGATATGTTACCAGATGAACAGTATAAGTGAGGAGAGTGTGTTCCCCTGATGGTTTAATACACACGGGACATGTTACCAGGTGAACAGGAGAATTGAGGAGAGTGTGTTCCCCAGATGGTTTAATACACACGGGACATGTTACCAGGTGAACAGTATAATTGAGGAGAGTGTGTTCCCCAGATGGTTTAATGCACACGTGACATGTTTCCAGATGAACAGTATAAGTGAGGAGAGTGTGTTCCCATGATTGTTTAATACATACGGGACATGTTACAAGGTGAACAGTATAAGTGAGGAGAGTGTGTTTCCCTGATGGTTTAATAAGCATAGGACATGTCACCAGATGAACAGTATAAGTGAGGAGAGTGTGTTCCCCCGATTGTTTAATGTTCATGGGACATGTTACCAGGTGAACAGTATAAGTGAGGAGAGTGTGTTCCCCTGATGGTTTAATACTGATGGGACATGTCACCAGGTGAACAGTATAAGTGAGGAGAGTGTGTTCCCCTGATGGTTTAATATACATGGGACATGTCACCAGGTGAACAGTATAAGTGAAGAGAGTGTGTTCCCCTGATGGTTTAATACTGATGGGACATGTCACCAGGTGAACAGTATAAGTGAGGAGAGTGTGTTCCCCTGATGGTTTAATATACATGGGACATGTTACCAGGTGAACAGTATAAGTGAAGAGAGTGTGTTCCCCTGATGGTTTAATACTGATGGGACATGTCACCAGGTGAACAGTATAAGTGAGGAGAGTGTGTTCCCCTGATGGTTTAATATACATGGGACATGTTACCAGGTGAACAGTATAAGTGAAGAGAGTGTGTTCGCCTGATGGTTTAATATACACGGGACATGTTACCAGGTGAAAGGTCTAAGTGAGGAGAGTGTGTTCCCCTGATTGTTTAACCTTCACGGGACATGTTGCCAGATGAACAGTGTAAGTGAGGAGAGTGTGTTCCCCTGATGGTTTAATATTCACGGGACATGTTACCAGGTCAACTGTATAATTGAGGAGAGTGTGTTCCCCTGATGGTTTAATATTCACGGGACATGTTAACAGATGAACAGTATATGTGAGGAGAGAGTGTTTCCCTGATGGTTTAATATTCACGGGACATGTTACCGGGTGAACAGCATAAGTGAGGAGAGTATTTTCCCCTGATGGTTTAATATACACAGGACATTTTACCAGGTGAACAGTATAAGTGAGGAGAGTGTGTTCCCCTGATGGTTTAATGTACACGGGACATGTCACCAGGTGAAGAGTATAAGTGAGGAGAGTGTGTTCCGCTGATGGTTTAATATAGACGGGACATGTCACCAGGTGAACAGTATAAGTGAGGAGAGTGTGTTCCCCTGATGGTTTAATATGAAAAGGACATGTTACCAGGTGAACAGTATAAGTGAGGAGAGTGTGATCCCCTGATGGTTTAATACGAACGGGACATGTTACCAGGTGAACAACATAAGAGAGGAGATTGTGTTCCCCTGATGGTTTAATATACACAGGACATGTTACCAGATGAACTGCATGAGTGAGGAGAGTGTGTTCCCCTGATGGTTTAATACACACGGGAGATGATACCAGGTGAACAGTATAAGTGAGGAGAATGTGTTCCCCTGTTGGTTTAATATACACAGGACATGTCACCAGGTCAACAGTATATGTGAGGAGAGTGTGTTCCCCTGGTGGTTTAATACACACGGGACATGTTACCAGGTGAACTGTATAAGTGAGGAGAGTGTGTTCCCCAGATGGTTTAATACACACGGGACATGTTACCAGATGAATAGTATAAGTGAGGAGAGTGTGTTCCCCTGATTGTTTAATATACACAGGACATGTTACCAGGTGAACAGTATAAGTGAGGAGAGTGTGTTCCCCTGATGATTTAATGCAAACAGGACATGTTACCAGATGAACAGTATAAGTGAGGAGAGTGTGTTCCCCTGATGGTTTAATACGAACGGGACATGTTACCAGGTGAACAGTATAAATGAGGAGAGTGTGTTCCCCTGATGGTTTAATATACACAGGACATGTTACCAGATGAACAGCATAAGTGAGGAGAGTGTGTTCCCCTGATTGTTTAATATACACGGGCCATGTTACCAGATGAACTGCATAAGTGAGGAGATTGTGTTCCCCTGATTGTTTAATATACACTGGACATGTTACCAGGTGAACAGTATAAGTGAGGAGAGTGTGTTCCCCTGATGGTTTAATGCAAACAGGACATGTTACCAGATGAACAGTATAAGTGAGGAGAGTGTGTTCCCCTGATGGTTTAATACGAACGGGACATGTTACCAGGTGAACAGTATAAATGAGGAGAGTGTGTTCCCCTGATGGTTTAATATACACAGGACATGTTACCAGATGAACAGCATAAGTGAGGAGAGTGTGTTCCCCTGATGGTTTAATATACATGGGACATGTCACCAAGTGAACAGTATAAGTGAGGAGATTGTGTTCCCCTGATGGTTTAATATACACGGGACATGTTACCAGGTGAAAGGTCTAAGTGAGGAGAGTGTGTTCCCCTGATGGTTTAATATACATGGGACATGTCACCAGGTGAACAGTATAAATGAGGAGATTGTGTTCCCCTGATTGTTTAATATACACGGGACATGTTACCAGGTGTACAGTAAAGTGAGGAGACTGTGTTCCCCTGATGGTTTAATATTCACGGGACATGTTACCGGGTGAACAGCATAAGTGAGGAGAGTATTTTCCCCTGATGGTTTAATATACACAGGACAGTTTACCAGGTGAACAGTATAAGTGAGGAGAGTGTGTTCCCCTGATGGTTTAATGTACACTGGACATGTCATCAGGTGAAGAGTATAAGTGAGGAGAGTGTGTTCCGCTGATGATTTAATATACACGGGACATGTCACCAGGTGAACAGTATAAGTGAGGGGAGTCTGTTCCCCTGATGGTTTAATATGAACAGGACATGTTACCAGGTGAACAGTATAAGTGAGGAGAGTGTGATCCCCTGATGGTTTAATACGAACGGGACATGTTACCAGGTGAACAGTATAAATGAGGAGAGTGTGTTCCCCTGATGGTTTAATATACACAGGACATGTTACCAGATGAACTGCATAAGTGAGGAGAGTGTGTTCCCCTGATGGTTTAAGACACACGGGACATGATACCAGGTGAACAGTATAAGTGAGGAGAATGTGTTCCCCTGTTGGTTTAATATACACAGAACATGTCACCAGGTGAACAGTATAAGTTGAGGAGAGTGTGTTCCCCAGATTATTTAATACTCACGGGATATGTTACCAGGTGAACAGTGTAAGTGAGGAGAGTGTGTTCCCCTGGTGGTTTAATACACACGGGACATGTTACCAGGTGAACAGTATAATTGAGGAGAGTGTGTTCCCCAGATGGTTTAATACACACGGGACATGTTACCAGGTGAACAGTATAATTGAGGAGAGTGTGTTCCCCAGATGGTTTAATGCACACGGGACATGTTACCAGATGAACAGTATAAGTGAGGAGAGTGTGTTCCCCTGATTGTTTAATACACACGGGACATGTTACAAGGTGAACAGTATAAGTGAGGAGAGTGTGTTTCCCTGATGGTTTAATACGCATAGGACATGTCACCAGATGAACAGTGTAAGTGAGGAGAGTGTGTTCCCCCGATTGTTTAATGTTCATGGGACATGTTACCAGGTGAACAGTATAAGTAAAGAGAGTGTGTTCCCCTGATCGTTTAATACTGATGGGACATGTCACCAGGTGAACAGTATAAATGAGGAGAGTGTCTTCCCCTGATGGTTTAATATACATGGGACATGTTACCAGGTGAAAGGTCTATGTGAGGAGAGTGTGTTCCCCTGATTGTTTAACCTTCACGGGACATGTCACCAGGTGAACTGTATCATTGAGGAGAGTGTGTTCCCCTGATAGTTTAATATTCACGGGACATGTTAACAGATGAACAGTATAAGTGAGGAAAGTGTGTTGCCCTGATGGTTTAATATTCACGGGACATGTTACCGGGTGAACAGTATAAGTGAGGAGAGTATTTTCCCCTGATGGTTTAATATACACAGGACATTTTACCAGGTGAACAGTATAAGTGAGGAGAGTGTGTTCCCCTGATGGTTTAATGTACACGGGACATGTCACCAGGTGAAGATTATAAGTGAGGAGAGTGTGTTCCGCTGATGGTTTAATATACACGGGACATGTCACCAGGTGAACAGTATAAGTGAGAGGAGTCTGTTCCCCTGATGGTTTAATATGAACAGGACATGTTACCAGGTGAACAGTATAAGTGAGGAGAGTGTGATCCCCTGATGGTTTAATACGAACGGGACATGTTACCAGGTGAACAGTATAAGTGAGGAGAGTGTGTTCCCCTGATGGTTTAATACACACAGGACATGTTACCAGGTGAACAGTATAAGTGAGGAGAGTGTGTTCCCAGATTGTTTAACACTGACAGGACATGTCAACAGGGGAACAGTATAAGTGAGGAGAGTGCGTTCCCCTGATAGTTTATTAAACAGAGGACATGTTACCAGGTGAACAGTATAAGTGAGGAGAGTGTGTTCCCCTGATTCTTAAATGCACACAGGACATGTTACCAGGTGAACAGTATAAGTGAAGAGAGTGTGTTCCCCTGATTTTTTAATACCGACGGGACATGTTACCAGGTGAACAGTATAAGTGAGGAGAGTGTGTTCCCCTGATTGTTTAACACACATGGGACATGTTACCAGGTGAACAGTATAAGTGAGGAGAATGTGTTCCCCTGATTGTTTAATATACACGGGACATGTTACCATGTGAACAGGAGATGTGAGGAGAGTGTGTTCCCCTGATTGTTTAATATGCAGGGGACATGTTACCAGGTGAACAGTATAAGTGAGGAGAGTGTGTTCCCCTGATTGTTTAATACACACGGGACATGTTACCAGGTGAACAGTATAAGTGAGGAGAGTGTGTTCCCCTGATGGTTTAATATACACGGGACATATTGCCAGGTGAACAGTATAAGTGAGGAGAGTGTGTTCCCCTGATCGTTTAATAAACACGGGATATGTTACCAGGTGAACAGTATAAGTGAGGAGAGTGTGTTCCCCTGATTTTTTAATACTGACGGGACATGTCACCAGGAGAACAGAATAAGTGAGGAGAGTGTGTTCCCCTGATGGTTTAATATACATGGGTTATGTTGCCAGGTGAACAGTATAAGTGAGGAGACTGTGTTCCCCTGATTGTTTAATACTGACGGGACATGTCACCAGGAGAACAGAATAAGTGAAGAGAGTGTGTTCCCCTGATGGTTTAATATACACAGGACATGTTACCAGGTGAACAGTATAAGTGAGGAGAGTGTGTTCCCCTGATGGTTTAATATACACGGGTCATATTGACAGGTGAACAGTATAAGTGAGGAGAGTGTGTTCCCCTGATGGTTTAATACACACGGGACATGTTACCAGATGAATAGTATAAGTGAGGAGAGTGTGTTCCCCTGATTGTTTAATATACACAGGACATGTTACCAGGTGAACAGTATAAGTGAGGAGAGTGTGTTCCCCTGATGATTTAATGCAAACAGGACATGTTACCAGATGAACAGTATAAGTGAGGAGAGTGTGTTCCCCTGATGGTTTAATACGAACGGGACATGTTACCAGGTGAACAGTATAAATGAGGAGAGTGTGTTCCCCTGATGGTTTAATATACACAGGACATGTTACCAGATGAACAGCATAAGTGAGGAGAGTGTGTTCCCCTGATTGTTTAATATACACGGGCCATGTTACCAGATGAACTGCATAAGTGAGGAGATTGTGTTCCCCTGATTGTTTAATATACACTGGACATGTTACCAGGTGAACAGTATAAGTGAGGAGAGTGTGTTCCCCTGATGGTTTAATGCAAACAGGACATGTTACCAGATGAACAGTATAAGTGAGGAGAGTGTGTTCCCCTGATGGTTTAATACGAACGGGACATGTTACCAGGTGAACAGTATAAATGAGGAGAGTGTGTTCCCCTGATGGTTTAATATACACAGGACATGTTACCAGATGAACAGCATAAGTGAGGAGAGTGTGTTCCCCTGATGGTTTAATATACATGGGACATGTCACCAAGTGAACAGTATAAGTGAGGAGATTGTGTTCCCCTGATGGTTTAATATACACGGGACATGTTACCAGGTGAAAGGTCTAAGTGAGGAGAGTGTGTTCCCCTGA
Source organism: Heterodontus francisci (assembly GCF_036365525.1). Taxonomy (NCBI): domain Eukaryota; kingdom Metazoa; phylum Chordata; class Chondrichthyes; order Heterodontiformes; family Heterodontidae; genus Heterodontus; species Heterodontus francisci. Next base: position 1,337,798 of record NW_027140186.1, read on the forward strand.
TGGTTTAATATACATGGGACATGTCACCAGGTGAACAGTATAAATGAGGAGATTGTGTTCCCCTGATTGTTTAATATACACGGGACATGTTACCAGGTGTACAGTAAAGTGAGGAGACTGTGTTCCCCTGATGGTTTAATATTCACGGGACATGTTACCGGGTGAACAGCATAAGTGAGGAGAGTATTTTCCCCTGATGGTTTAATATACACAGGACAGTTTACCAGGTGAACAGTATAAGTGAGGAGAGTGTGTTCCCCTGATGGTTTAATGTACACTGGACATGTCATCAGGTGAAGAGTATAAGTGAGGAGAGTGTGTTCCGCTGATGATTTAATATACACGGGACATGTCACCAGGTGAACAGTATAAGTGAGGGGAGTCTGTTCCCCTGATGGTTTAATATGAACAGGACATGTTACCAGGTGAACAGTATAAGTGAGGAGAGTGTGATCCCCTGATGGTTTAATACGAACGGGACATGTTACCAGGTGAACAGTATAAATGAGGAGAGTGTGTTCCCCTGATGGTTTAATATACACAGGACATGTTACCAGATGAACTGCATAAGTGAGGAGAGTGTGTTCCCCTGATGGTTTAAGACACACGGGACATGATACCAGGTGAACAGTATAAGTGAGGAGAATGTGTTCCCCTGTTGGTTTAATATACACAGAACATGTCACCAGGTGAACAGTATAAGTTGAGGAGAGTGTGTTCCCCAGATTATTTAATACTCACGGGATATGTTACCAGGTGAACAGTGTAAGTGAGGAGAGTGTGTTCCCCTGGTGGTTTAATACACACGGGACATGTTACCAGGTGAACAGTATAATTGAGGAGAGTGTGTTCCCCAGATGGTTTAATACACACGGGACATGTTACCAGGTGAACAGTATAATTGAGGAGAGTGTGTTCCCCAGATGGTTTAATGCACACGGGACATGTTACCAGATGAACAGTATAAGTGAGGAGAGTGTGTTCCCCTGATTGTTTAATACACACGGGACATGTTACAAGGTGAACAGTATAAGTGAGGAGAGTGTGTTTCCCTGATGGTTTAATACGCATAGGACATGTCACCAGATGAACAGTGTAAGTGAGGAGAGTGTGTTCCCCCGATTGTTTAATGTTCATGGGACATGTTACCAGGTGAACAGTATAAGTAAAGAGAGTGTGTTCCCCTGATCGTTTAATACTGATGGGACATGTCACCAGGTAAACAGTATAAATGAGGAGAGTGTCTTCCCCTGATGGTTTAATATACATGGGACATGTTACCAGGTGAAAGGTCTATGTGAGGAGAGTGTGTTCCCCTGATTGTTTAACCTTCACGGGACATGTCACCAGGTGAACTGTATCATTGAGGAGAGTGTGTTCCCCTGATAGTTTAATATTCACGGGACATGTTAACAGATGAACAGTATAAGTGAGGAAAGTGTGTTGCCCTGATGGTTTAATATTCACGGGACATGTTACCGGGTGAACAGTATAAGTGAGGAGAGTATTTTCCCCTGATGGTTTAATATACACAGGACATTTTACCAGGTGAACAGTATAAGTGAGGAGAGTGTGTTCCCCTGATGGTTTAATGTACACGGGACATGTCACCAGGTGAAGATTATAAGTGAGGAGAGTGTGTTCCGCTGATGGTTTAATATACACGGGACATGTCACCAGGTGAACAGTATAAGTGAGAGGAGTCTGTTCCCCTGATGGTTTAATATGAACAGGACATGTTACCAGGTGAACAGTATAAGTGAGGAGAGTGTGATCCCCTGATGGTTTAATACGAACGGGACATGTTACCAGGTGAACAGTATAAGTGAGGAGAGTGTGTTCCCCTGATGGTTTAATACACACAGGACATGTTACCAGGTGAACAGTATAAGTGAGGAGAGTGTGTTCCCAGATTGTTTAACACTGACAGGACATGTCAACAGGGGAACAGTATAAGTGAGGAGAGTGCGTTCCCCTGATAGTTTATTAAACAGAGGACATGTTACCAGGTGAACAGTATAAGTGAGGAGAGTGTGTTCCCCTGATTCTTAAATGCACACAGGACATGTTACCAGGTGAACAGTATAAGTGAAGAGAGTGTGTTCCCCTGATTTTTTAATACCGACGGGACATGTTACCAGGTGAACAGTATAAGTGAGGAGAGTGTGTTCCCCTGATTGTTTAACACACATGGGACATGTTACCAGGTGAACAGTATAAGTGAGGAGAATGTGTTCCCCTGATTGTTTAATATACACGGGACATGTTACCATGTGAACAGGAGATGTGAGGAGAGTGTGTTCCCCTGATTGTTTAATATGCAGGGGACATGTTACCAGGTGAACAGTATAAGTGAGGAGAGTGTGTTCCCCTGATTGTTTAATACACACGGGACATGTTACCAGGTGAACAGTATAAGTGAGGAGAGTGTGTTCCCCTGATGGTTTAATATACACGGGACATATTGCCAGGTGAACAGTATAAGTGAGGAGAGTGTGTTCCCCTGATCGTTTAATAAACACGGGATATGTTACCAGGTGAACAGTATAAGTGAGGAGAGTGTGTTCCCCTGATTTTTTAATACTGACGGGACATGTCACCAGGAGAACAGAATAAGTGAGGAGAGTGTGTTCCCCTGATGGTTTAATATACATGGGTTATGTTGCCAGGTGAACAGTATAAGTGAGGAGACTGTGTTCCCCTGATTGTTTAATACTGACGGGACATGTCACCAGGAGAACAGAATAAGTGAAGAGAGTGTGTTCCCCTGATGGTTTAATATACACAGGACATGTTACCAGGTGAACAGTATAAGTGAGGAGAGTGTGTTCCCCTGATGGTTTAATATACACGGGTCATATTGACAGGTGAACAGTATAAGTGAGGAGAGTGTGTTCCCCTGATGGTTTAATGCACACAGGACATGTTACAAGGTGAACAGTATAAGTGAGGAGAATGTGTTCCACTGATGGTTTAATATACACGGGACATGTTACCAGGTGAACAGTATAAGTGAGGAGAGTGTGTTCCCCTGATTGTTTAATATACACGGACATGTTACCATGTGAACAGGAGACGTGAGGAGAGTGTGTTCCCCTGATTGTTTAATATGCACGGGACATGTTACCAGGTGAACAGTATAAGTGAGGAGAGTGTGTTCCCCTGATTGTTTAATACACACGGGACATGTTACCAGGTGAACAGTATAAGTGAGGAGAGTGTGTTCCCCTGATGGTTTAATATACACGGGACATATTGCCAGGTGAACAGTATAAGTGAGGAGAGTGTGTTCCCCTGATCGTTTAATAAACACGGGATATGTTACCAGGTGAACAGTATAAGTGAGGAGAGTGTGTTCCCCTGATTTTTTAATACTGACGGGACATGTCACCAGGAGAACAGAATAAGTGAGGAGAGTGTGTTCCCCTGATGGTTTAATATACATGGGATATGTTGCCAGGTGAACAGTATAAGTGAGGAGACTGTGTTCCCCTGATTGTTTAATACTGACGGGACATGTCACCAGGAGAACAGAATAAGTGAGGAGAGTGTGTTCCCCTGATGGTTTAATATACACAGGACATGTTACCAGGTGAACAGTATAAGTGAGGAGAGTGTGTTCCCCTGATGGTTTAATATACACGGGACATATTGACAGGTGAACAGTATAAGTGAGGAGAGTGTGTACCCCTGATGGTTTAATGCACACAGGACATGTTACCAGGTGAACAGTATAAGTGAGGAGAATGTGTTCCACTGATGGTTTAATATACACGGGACATGTTACCAGGTGAACAGTATAAGTGAGGAGAGTTTGTTCCCCTGATTGTTTAATACTGACGGGACATGACACAAGGTGAACAGTATAAGTGAGGAGAGTGTGTTCCCCTGATGGTTTAATACCCATGGGACATGTCACCAGGTGAACAGTATAAGTGAGGAGAGTGTGTTCCCCTGATTGTTTAATTCTCACGGGACATGTCACCAGGTGAACAGTATAAGTGAGGAGGGTGTGTTCCCCTGATTGTTTAATGCACACAGGACATGTTACCAGGTGAACAGAAAAAGTGAGGAGAGTATGTTCCCCTGATGGCTGAATATACACGGGACATGTTACCAGGTGAACAGTATAAGTGAGGAGAGTGTGTTCCCCTGATGGTTGAATATACACGGGACATGTCACCAGGTGAACAGTATAAGTGAGGAGAGGGTGTTCCCTTGATTGTTTAATGCTCACGGGACATGTTACCAGGTGAACAGAATAAGTGAGGAGAGTGTGTTCCCCTGATGGTTTAATATACATGGGACATGTTACCAAGTGAACTGTATAAGTGAGGTGAGTGTGTTCCCCTGATGGTTTAATATACACGGGACATGTTACCAGGTGAACAGTATAAGTGAGGAGAGTGTGTTCCCCTGATGGTTGAATATACAAGGGACATGTCACCAGATGAACAGTATAAGTGAGGAGAGTGTGTTCCCTTGATTGTTTAATGCTCACGGGACATGTTACCAGGTGAACAGAATAAGTGAGGAGACTGTGTTCCCCTGATGGTTTAATATACATGGGACATGTTACCAAGTGAACTGTATAAGTGAGGAGAGTGTGTTCCCCTGATGGTTTAATATACAAGGGACATGCTACCAGGTGAACAGTATAAGTGATGAGAGTGTGTTCCCCTGATGGTTTAATATACACGGGACATGTCACCAGGTGAACAGTATAAGTGATGAGAGTGTGTTCCCTTGATGGTTTAATATACACGGGACATGTCACCAGCTGAACAGTATAAGTGATAAGAGTGTGTTCCCTTGATGGTTTAATATACACGGGACATGTCACCAGGTGAACTGTATAAGTGAGCAGAGCGTGTTCCCCTGATTGTTTAATATACACGGGACATGTCACCAGGTGAACATTATAAGTGATGAGAGTGTGTTCCCTTGATGGTTTAATATACACGGGACATGTCACCAGGTGAACAGTATAAGTGATAAGAGTGTGTTCCCTTGATGGTTTAATGTACACGGGACATGTTTCCAGGTGAACAGTATAAATGAGGAGAGTGTGTTCCCCAGATCCTTTAGCATACACGGGACATGTCACCAGTTGATCAGTATAAGTGAGGAGAGTGTGTTCCCCTGATGGTTTAATATACACGGGACATGTCACCAGGTGAACAGTATAAGTGAGGAGAGTGTGTCCCCCTGATGGTTTAATATACACGGGACATGTTACCAGGTGAACAGTATAAGTGAGGAGAGTATGTTCCCCTGATTGTTTAATACTGACGGGACATGTCACCAGGTGAACAGTATAAGTGAGGAGAGTGTGTTCCCCTGATGTTTTAATATACACGGGTCATTTTACCAGGTCAACAGTATAAGTGAGGAGGGTGTGTTCCCCTGATTGTTTAATGCTCACGGGACATGTTACCAGGTGAACAGAAAAAGTGAGGAGACTGTGTTCCCCTGATTGTTTAATACACACGGGACATGTTACCAGGTGAACAGTATAACTGAGGAGAGTGTGTTCCCCTGATGGTTGAATATACACGGGACATGTTACCAGGTGAACAGTATAAGTGAGGAGAGTGTGTTCCCCTGATGGTTGAATATACATGGGACATGTTACCAAGTGAACTGTATAAGTGAGGAGAGTGTGTTCCCCTGATGGTTTAATATACACGGGACATGTTACCAGGTGAACAGTATAAGTGATGAGAGTGTGTTCCCCTGATTGTTTAATATACACGGGACATGTTACCAGGTGAACAGTATAAGTGAGGAGAGTGTGTTCCCCTGATGGTTTAATATACACGGGACATGTCACCAGGTGAACAGTATAAGTGATGAGAGTGTGTTCCCCTGATTGTTTAATATCCACGGGACATGTCACCAGGTGAACAGTAGAAGTGAAGAGAGTGTGTTCCCTTGATGGTTTAATATACACGGGACATGTCACCAGGTGAACAGTATAAGTGATAAGAGTGTGTTCCCTTGATGGTTTAATATGCACGGGACATGTCACCAGGTGAAAAGTATAAGTGAGGAGAGTGTTTTCCCTTGATGGTTTAATATACACGGGACATGCCACCAGGTGAACAGTATAAGTGAGCAGAGTGTGTTCCCCTGATGGTTTAATATACACGGGACATGTCACCAGGAGAACAGAATAAGTGAGGAGAGTGTGTTCCCCTGATGGTTTAATATACACGGGACATGTCACCAGGTGAACAGTATAAGTGATAAGAGTGTGTTCCCTTGATGGTTTAATATGCACGGGACATGTCACCAGGTGAAAAGTATAAGTGAGGAGAGTGTTTTCCCTTGATGGTTTAATATACACGGGACATGCCACCAGGTGACAGGATAAGTGAGGAGAGTGTGTTCCCCTGATGGTTTAATATACACGGGACATGTCACCAGGTGAACAGTATAAGTGAGGAGAGTGTGTTCCCCTGATGGTTGAATATACACGGGACATGTCACCAGGTGAACAGTATAAGTGAGGAGAGGGTGTTCCCTTGATTGTTTAATGCTCACGGGACATGTTACCAGGTGAACAGAATAAGTGAGGAGAGTGTGTTCCCCTGATGGTTTAATATACATGGGACATGTTACCAAGTGAACTGTATAAGTGAGGTGAGTGTTTTCCCCTGATGGTTTAATATACACGGGACATGTTACCAGGTGAACAGTATAAGTGAGGAGATTGTGTTCCCCTGATGGTTGAATATACACGGGACATGTCACCAGATGAACAGTATAAGTGAGGAGAGTGTGTTCCCTTGATTGTTTAATGCTCACGGGACATGTTACCAGGTGAACAGAATAAGTGAGGAGAGTGTGTTCCCCTGATGGTTTAATATACACGGGACATGCTACCAGGTGAACAGTATAAGTGATGAGAGTGTGTTCCCCTGATGGTTTAATATACACGGGACATGTCACCAGGTGAACAGTATAAGTGATGAGAGTGTGTTCCCTTGATGGTTTAATATACACGGGACATGTCACCAGCTGAACAGTATAAGTGATAAGAGTGTGTTCCCTTGATGGTTTAATATACACGGGACATGTCACCAGTTGAACTGTATAAGTGAGCAGAGCGTGTTCCCCTGATTGTTTAATATACACGGGACATGTCACCAGGTGAACATTATAAGTGATGAGAGTGTGTTCCCTTGATGGTTTAATATACACGGGACATGTCACCAGCTGAACAGTATAAGTGATAAGAGTGTGTTCCCTTGATGGTTTAATATACACGGGACATGTCACCAGGTGAACTGTATAAGTGAGCAGAGCGTGTTCCCCTGATTGTTTAATATACACGGGACATGTCACCAGGTGAACATTATAAGTGATGAGAGTGTGTTCCCTTGATGGTTTAATATACACGGGACATGTCACCAGGTGAACAGTATAAGTGATAAGAGTGTGTTCCCTTGATGGTTTAATATACACGGGACATGTCACCAGGTGAACAGTATAAGTGAGGAGAGTGTGTCCCCCTGATGGTTTAATATACACGGGACATGTTACCAGGTGAACAGTATAAGTGAGGAGAGTATGTTCCCCTGATTGTTTAATACTGACGGGACATGTCACCAGGTGAACAGTATAAGTGAGGAGAGCGTGTTCCCCTGATTGTTTAATACCCATGGGACATGTCACCAGGTGAACAGTATAAGTGAGGAGGGTGTGTTCCCCTGATTGTTTAATGCTCACGGGACATGTTACCAGGTGAACAGAAAAAGTGAGGAGAGTGTGTTCCCCTGATTGTTTAATATCCACGGGACATGTCACCAGGTGAACAGTAGAAGTGAAGAGAGTGTGTTCCCTTGATGGTTTAATATACACGGGACATGTCACCAGGTGAACAGTATAAGTGATAAGAGTGTGTTCCCTTGATGGTTTAATATGCACGGGACATGTCACCAGGTGAAAAGTATAAGTGAGGAGAGTGTTTTCCCTTGATGGTTTAATATACACGGGACATGCCACCAGGTGAACAGTATAAGTGAGGAGAGTGTGTTCCCCTGATGGTTTAATATACACGGAACATGTCACCAGGTGAACAGAATAAGTGAGGAGAGTGTGTTCCTCTGATGGTTTAATATACACGGGACATGTTACCAGGTGAACAGTATAAGTGATGAGAGTGTGTTCCCCTGATGGTTTAATATACACGGGACATGACACCAGGTGAACAGTATAAGAGAGGAGAGTGTGTTCCCCTGATGGTTTAATATACACGGGACATGTCACCAGGTGAACAGTATAAGTGAGGAGAGTGTGTTCCCTTGATGGTTTAATATACACGGGACATGTCACCAGGTGAACAGTATAAGTGAGCAGAGTGTGTTCCCCTGATGGTTGAATATACACGGGACATGTCACCAGATGAACAGTATAAGTGAGGAGATTGTGTTCCCTTGATTGTTTAATGCTCACGGGACATGTTACCAGGTGAACAGAATAAGTGAGGAGAGTGTGTTCCCCTGATGGTTTAATATACACGGGACATGCTACCAGGTGAACAGTATAAGTGATGAGAGTGTGTTCCCCTGATGGTTTAATATACACGGGACATGTCACCAGGTGAACAGTATAAGTGATGAGAGTGTGTTCCCTTGATGGTTTAATATACACGGGACATGTCACCAGCTGAACAGTATAAGTGATAAGAGTGTGTTCCCTTGATGGTTTAATATACACGGGACATGTCACCAGTTGAACTGTATAAGTGAGCAGAGCGTGTTCCCCTGATTGTTTAATATACACGGGACATGTCACCAGGTGAACATTATAAGTGATGAGAGTGGGTTCCCTTGATGGTTTAATATACACGATAATGTCACCAGCTGAACAGTATAAGTGATAAGAGTGTGTTCCCTTGATGGTTTAATATACACGGGACATGTCACCAGGTGAACTGTATAAGTGAGCAGAGCGTGTTCCCCTGATTGTTTAATATACACGGGACATGTCACCAGGTGAACATTATAAGTGATGAGAGTGTGTTCCCTTGATGGTTTAATATACACGGGACATGTCACCAGGTGAACAGTATAAGTGATAAGAGTGTGTTCCCTTGATGGTTTAATATACACGGGACATGTCACCAGGTGAACAGTATAAGTGAGGAGAGTGTGTCCCCCTGATGGTTTAATATACACGGGACATGTTACCAGGTGAACAGTATAAGTGAGGAGAGTATGTTCCCCTGATTGTTTAATACTGACGGGACATGTCACCAGGTGAACAGTATAAGTGAGGAGAGCGTGTTCCCCTGATTGTTTAATACCCATGGGACATGTCACCAGGTGAACAGTATAAGTGAGGAGGGTGTGTTCCCCTGATTGTTTAATGCTCACGGGACATGTTACCAGGTGAACAGAAAAAGTGAGGAGAGTGTGTTCCCCTGATTGTTTAATATCCACGGGACATGTCACCAGGTGAACAGTAGAAGTGAAGAGAGTGTGTTCCCTTGATGGTTTAATATACACGGGACATGTCACCAGGTGAACAGTATAAGTGATAAGAGTGTGTTCCCTTGATGGTTTAATATGCACGGGACATGTCACCAGGTGAAAAGTATAAGTGAGGAGAGTGTTTTCCCTTGATGGTTTAATATACACGGGACATGCCACCAGGTGAACAGTATAAGTGAGGAGAGTGTGTTCCCCTGATGGTTTAATATACACGGAACATGTCACCAGGTGAACAGAATAAGTGAGGAGAGTGTGTTCCTCTGATGGTTTAATATACACGGGACATGTTACCAGGTGAACAGTATAAGTGATGAGAGTGTGTTCCCCTGATGGTTTAATATACACGGGACATGACACCAGGTGAACAGTATAAGAGAGGAGAGTGTGTTCCCCTGATGGTTTAATATACACGGGACATGTCACCAGGTGAACAGTATAAGTGAGGAGAGTGTGTTCCCTTGATGGTTTAATATACACGGGACATGTCACCAGGTGAACAGTATAAGTGAGCAGAGTGTGTTCCCCTGATGGTTTAATATACACGGGACATGTCACCAGGTGAACAGTATAAGTGATAAGAGTGTGTTCCCTTGATGGTTTAATATACACGGGACATGTCACCAGGTGAACAGTATAAGTGAGCAGAGTGTGTTCCCCTGATGGTTTAATATATACGGGACATGTCACCAGGTGAACAGTATAAGTGATGAGAGTGTGTTCTCTTGATGGTTTAATATACACGGGACATGTCACCAGGTGAACAGTATCAGTGATGAGAGTGTGTTCCCTTGATGGTTTAATATACACGGGACATGTCACAAGGTGAACAGTATAAGTGAGGAGAGTGTGTTCCCCTCATTATTTAATATCTACGGGACATGTTACCAGGTGAACAGTATAAGTGAGGAGAGTGTGTTCCCCAGATGGTTTAATATACACGGGACATGTTGCCAGATGAACAGTATAAGTGAGGAGAGTGTGTTCCCCTGATGGTTCAATATACACGGGACATGTAACCAGGTGAACAGTATAAGTGAGGAGAGTGTGTTCCCCTGATTGTTTAATATGCAAGGGACATGTTACCAGATGAACAGTATAAGTGAGGAGAGTGTGTTCCCCTGATAGTGTAATATACACAGGACATGTTACCAGGTGAACAGTATAAGTGAGGAGAGTGTGTTCCCCTGATTGTTTAATATATACGGGACATGTTTCCAGGTGAACAGTAAAAGTGAGGAGAGTGTGTTCCCCTGATGGTTTAATACACACGGGACATGTTACCAGGTGAACAGTATAAGTGAGGAGAGTGTGTTCCCCTGATGGTTTAATACACACGGGACATGTTACCAGGTGAGCAGTATGATTGAGTAGAGTGAGTTCCCCTGATGGTTTAATATAGACGGGACATGTTACCAGGTGAACAGTATAAGTGAGGAGAGAGTTTTCCCCTGATGGTTTAATATACACGGGACATGACACCAGGTGAGCAGTATGATTGAGTAGAGTGAGTTCCCCTGATGGTTTAATATAGACGGGACATGTTACCAGGAGAACAGTATAAGTGAGGAGAGAGTGTTCCCCTGATGGTTTAATATACACGGGACATGTTACCAGGTGAAGAGTATAAGTGAGGAGAGTGTGTTCCCCTGATGGTTTAATATACACGGGACATGACACCAGGTCAACAGTATGATTGAGTAGAGTGAGTTCCCCTGATGGTTTAATATAGACGGGACATGTTACTAGGTGAACAGTATAAGTGAGGAGTGTGTGCTCTCCTGATTGTTTAATACAGACGGGACATGTTACCAGGTGATCAGTATAAGTGAGGAGATTGTGTTCCCCTGATGGTTTATTATAAACGGGACATGACACCAGGTGAGCAGTTTGATTGAGTAGAGTGAGTTCCCCTGATGGTTTAATATAGACGGGACATGTTACCAGGTGAACAGTATAAGTGAGGGGAGAGTGTTCCCCTGATGGTTTAATGCACACAGGACATGTTACCAGGTGAACAGGATAAGTGAGGAGAGTGTGTTCCCCTGATATTTTAACATACACGGGAAATGTCACCAGGTGAACAGTATAAGTGAGGAGAGTGTGTTCCCCTGATGGTTTAATCTACACGGGACATGTCACCAGGTGAACAGTATAAGTGAGGAGAATGTGTTCCCCTGATGGTTTAGTGCACACGGGACATGTTACCAGATGAACAGTATAAGTGAGGAGAGTGTTTTCCCCTGATGGTTTAATACACACGGGACATGTTACCAGATGAACAGTATAAGTGAGGAGATTGTGTTCCCCTGATTGTTTAATATACACGGGACATGTCACCAGGTGAGCAGCATAAGTGAGGAGAGTGTGTTCCCCTGATGGTTTAATACACACGGGACATGTTACCAGATGAACAGTATAAGAGAGGAGAGTGTGTTCCCCTGAATGTTTTATATACACGGACATGTCAACAGGTGAACAGTATAAGTGAGGAGAGTGTTTTCCCCTGATGGTTTAATACGCACGGGACATGTTACCAGGTGAACAGTATAAGTGAGGAGAGTGTGTTCCCTTGATGATTTAATATACACAGGACATGTTACCAGGTGAACTGTATAAGTGAGGAGAATATGTTCCCCTGATTGTTTAATACGCACGGGACATGTTACCAGGCGAACATTATAAGTGAGGAGAGTGTGTTCCCCTGATGATTTAAAACACACAGGACATGTCAACAGTTGAACAGTATAAGTGAGGAGAGTGTGTTCCCTTGATGGTTAAATAGACACAGGACATGTCACCATTTGAACTGTATATGTGCGGAGATTGTGTTCCCCTGACGGTTAAATACACACGGGACCTGTTACCAGGTGAACAGTATAAGTGAGGAGAGTGTGTTCCCCTGATTGTTTAATGCACACGGGACATGTTACCAGATGAACAGTATAAGTGAGGAGAGTGTGTTCCCCTGATGGTTTAATACACACGGGACATGTTACCAGGTGAACAGTATAAGTGAGGAGAGTGTGTTCCCCTGATTGTTTAATGCACACGGGACATGTTACCAGATGAACAGTATAAGTGAGGAGAGTGTGTTCCCCTGATGGTTTAATACACACAGGACATGTTACCAGGTGAACAGTATAAGTGAGGAGATTGTGTTCCCCTGATGGTTTAATATACACGGGACATGTTACCAGGTGAACAGTATAAGTGAGGAGAGTGTGTTCCCCAGATTGTTTAATACACACAGGACATGTCACCAGGTGAACAGTATAAGTGAGGAGAGTGTGTTCCCCAGATTGTTTAATACACACGGGACATGTTACCAGGTGAACAGTATAAGTGAGGAGATTGTGTTCCCCTGATAATTTAATACACACGGGACATGTTAGCAGGTGACCAGTATATGTGAGGAGAGTGTGTTCCCCTGATGGTTTAATACATATGGGACATGTTACCATCTGAACAGTATAAGTGAGGAGAGTGTGTTCCCCTGATGGTTCAATATACTCGCGACATGTTACCAGGTGAACAGTATAAGTGAGGAGAGTGTGTTCCCCTGATGGTTTAATATACATGGGACATGTTACCAGGTGAACAGTATAAGTGAGGAGAGTGTGTTCACCTGAAGGTTTAATATACACGGGACATGTTACCAGGTGAACAGGATAAGTGAGGAGAGTGTGTTCCCCTGATTGTTAAATGCTCACGGAACATGTTACCAGGTGAACAGAATACGTGAGGAGAGAGTGTTCCCTTGATGGTTGAATATACATGGGACATGTTACCTGGTGAGCAGTATAAGTGAGGAGAGTGTGTTCCCCTGATGCTTGAATATGCACGGGACATGTCACCAGGTGAACAGGATAAGTGAGGAGAGTGTGTTCCCCTGATTGTTTAATGCTCACGGAACATGTTACCAGGTGAACAGCATATAGTGAGGAGAGTGTGTTCCCCTGATTGTTTAATGTTCACGGGACATGTTACCAGGTGAACAGTATAAGTGAGGAGAGTCTGTTCGCCTGATTGTTTAACGCTGATGGGACATGTTACCAGGTGAACAGTATAAGTGAGGAGAGTGTGTTCCCCTGATGGTTTAATATACACGGGACATGTTGCCAGGTGAACAGAGTAAGCGAGGAAAGTGTGTTCCCCTGATGGTTTAATATACATGGGACATGTTACCAGGTGAACAGTATAGGTGATGAGAGTGTGTTCCCCTGATGGTTTATTATACATGGGACATGTTACCAGGTGAACAGTATAAGTGATGAGAGTGTGCTCCCTTGATGGTTTAATATGCACGGGATATGTCACCAGGTGAACAGTATAAGTGATGAGAGTGTGTTCCCCTGATGGTTCAATATACACGGGACATGTCACCAGGTGTACAGTGTAAGTGAGGAGAGTGTGTTCCCCTGATGGTTTAATATACATGGGACATGTCACCAGGTGAACAGTATATGTGAGGAGAGTGTGTTCCCCTGATTGTTCACTATACACGGGTCATGTTTCCAGGTGAACAGTATAAGTGAGGAGAGTGTGTTCCCCTCATGGTTTAATACTGACGGGACATGTTGCCAGGTGAACAGCATAAGTGAGGAGAGTGTGTTCCCCTGATTGTTTAATACTGACGGGACATGTCACCATGTGAACAGTATTAGTGAGGAGAGAGTGTTCCCCTGATGGTTTAATATACACGGGACATGTTACCAGGTGAGCAGCATAAGTGAGGAGAGTGTGTTCCCCTGATGGTTTAATACACACGGGACATGTTACCATATGAACAGTATAAGAGAGGAGAGTGTGTTCCCCTGAATGTTTTATATACACGGACATGTCAACAGGTGAACAGTATAAGTGAGGAGAGTGTTTTCCCCTGATGGTTTAATACGCACGGGACATGTTACCAGGTGAACAGTATAAGTGAGGAGAGTGTGTTCCCTTGATGATTTAATATACACAGGACATGTTACCAGGTGAACTGTATAAGTGAGGAGAATATGTTCCCCTGATTGTTTAATACGCACGGGACATGTTACCAGGCGAACAGTATAAGTGAGGAGAGTGTGTTCCCCTGATGATTTAAAACACACAGGACATGTCAACAGTTGAACAGTATAAGTGAGGAGAGTGTGTTCCCTTGATGGTTAAATAGACACAGGACATGTCACCATTTGAACTGTATATGTGCGGAGATTGTGTTCCCCTGACGGTTAAATACACACGGGACCTGTTACCAGGTGAACAGTATAAGTGAGGAGAGTGTGTTCCCCTGATTGTTTAATGCACACGGGACATGTTACCAGATGAACAGTATAAGTGAGGAGAGTGTGTTCCCCTGATGGTTTAATACACACGGGACATGTTACCAGGTGAACAGTATAAGTGAGGAGAGTGTGTTCCCCTGATTGTTTAATGCACACGGGACATGTTACCAGATGAACAGTATAAGTGAGGAGAGTGTGTTCCCCTGATGGTTTAATACACACGGGACATGTTACCAGGTGAACAGTACAAGTGAGGAGAGTGTGTTCCCCTGATTGTTTAATACACACGGGACATGTTACCAGGTGAACAGTATAAGTGAGGAGAGTGTGTTCCCCTGATTGTTTAATACACACGTAACATGTTACCAGGTGAACAGTATAAGTGAGGAGAGTGTGTTCCCCAGATTGTTTAATACACACAGGACATGTTACCAGGTGAACAGTATAAGTGAGGAGATTGTGTTCCCCTGATTGTTTAATACACACGGGACATGTTACCAGGTGAACAGTATAAGTGAGGAGAGTGTGTTCCCCTGATTGTTTAATACACACAGGACATGTCACCAGGTGAACAGTATAAGTGAGGAGAGTGTGTTCCCCTGATTGTTTAATACACACGGGACATGTTACCAGGTGAACAGTATAAGTGAGGAGAGTGTGTTCCCCAGATTGTTTAATACACACGGGACATGTTACCAGGTGAACAGTATAAGTGAGGAGATTGTGTTCCCCTGATAATTTAATACACACGGGACATGTTAGCAGGTGACCAGTATATGTGAGGAGAGTGTGTTCCCCTGATGGTTTAATACATATGGGACATGTTACCAGCTGAACAGTATAAGTGAGGAGAGTGTGTTCCCCTGATGGTTCAATATACTCGCGACATGTTACCAGGTGAACAGTATAAGTGAGGAGAGTGTGTTCCCCTGATGGTTTAATATACATGGGACATGTTACCAGGTGAACAGTATAAGTGAGGAGAGTGTGTTCCCCTGAAGGTTTAATATACACGGGACATGTTACCAGGTGAACAGGATAAGTGAGGAGAGTGTGTTCCCCTGATTGTTTAATGCTCACGGAACATGTTACCAGGTGAACAGAATACGTGAGGAGAGAGTGTTCCCTTGATGGTTGAATATACATGGGACATGTTACCTGGTGAGCAGTATAAGTGAGGAGAGTGTGTTCCCCTGATGCTTGAATATGCACGGGACATGTCACCAGGTGAACAGTATAAATGAGGAGCGTGTGTTCCCCTGAAGGTTTAATATACACGGGACATGTTACCAGGTGAACAGGATAAGTGAGGAGAGTGTGTTCCCCTGATTGTTTAATGCTCACGGAACATGTTACCAGGTGAACAGCATAAGTGAGGAGAGTGTGTTCCCCTGATTGTTTAATGTTCACGGGACATGTTACCAGGTGAACAGTATAAGTGAGGAGAGTCTGTTCCCCTGATTGTTTAACGCTGATGGGACATGTTACCAGGTGAACAGTATAAGTGAGGAGAGTGTGTTCCCCTGATGGTTTAATATACACGGGACATGTTGCCAGGTGAACAGAGTAAGCGAGGAAAGTGTGTTCCCCTGATGGTTTAATATACATGGGACATGTTACCAGGTGAACAGTATAGGTGATGAGAGTGTGTTCCCCTGATGGTTTATTATACATGGGACATGTTACCAGGTGAACAGTATAAGTGATGAGAGTGTGCTCCCCTCATGGTTTAATATGCACGGGACATGTCACCAGGTGAACAGTATAAGTGATGAGAGTGTGTTCCCCTGATGGTTCAATATACACGGGACATGTCACCAGGTGTACAGTGTAAGTGAGGAGAGTGTGTTCCCCTGATGGTTTAATATACATGGGACATGTCACCAGGTGAACAGTATATGTGAGGAGAGTGTGTTCCCCTGATTGTTCACTATACACGGGTCATGTTTCCAGGTGAACAGTATAAGTGAGGAGAGTGTGTTCCCCTCATGGTTTAATACTGACGGGACATGTTGCCAGGTGAACAGCATAAGTGAGGAGAGTGTGTTCCCCTGATTGTTTAATACTGACGGGACATGTCACCATGTGAACAGTATTAGTGAGGAGAGAGTGTTCCCCTGATGGTTTAATATACACGGGACATGTTACCAGTTGAACAGTATAAGTGAGGCGAGTGTGTTCCCCTGATTGTTTAATGCACACAGGACATGTCACCAGGCGAACAGTGTAAATGAGGAGAATGTGTTCCCCTGATGGTTTAATAAACACGGGACATGTTACCAGGTGAACGGTATAAGTGAGGAGAGTGTGTTCCCCTGATTGTTTAATGCACACAGGACATGTTACCAAATGAACAGTATAAGTGAGGAGAGTGTGTTCCCCAGATTGTTTAATACACACAGGACATGCTACCAGGTGAACAGTATAAGTGAGGAGATTGTGTTCCCCTGATTGTTTAATACAAACGGGACATGTTACCAGGTGAACAGTATAAGTGAGGAGAGTGTGTTCCCCAGATTGTTTAATACACAGAGGACATGTTACCAGGTGAACAGTATAAGTGAGGAGATTGTGTTCCCCTGATAATTTAATACACACGGGACATGTTAGCAGGTGACCAGTATATGTGAGGAGAGTGTGTTCCCCTGATGGTTTAATACATATGGGACATGTTACCAGCTGAACAGTATAAGTGAGGAGAGTGTGTTCCCCTGATGGTTCAATATACTCGGGACATGTTACCAGGTGAACAGTATAAGTGAGGAGAGTGTGTTCCCCTGATGGTTTAATATACATGGGACATGTTACCAGGTGAACAGTATAAGTGAGGAGAGTGTGTTCCCCTGAAGGTTTAATATACACGGGACATGTTACCAGGTGAACAGGATAAGTGAGGAGAGTGTGTTCCCCTGATTGTTTAATGCTCACGGAACATGTTACCAGGTGAACAGAATACGTGAGGAGAGAGTGTTCCCTTGATGGTTGAATATACATGGGACATGTTACCTGGTGAGCAGTATAAGTGAGGAGAGTGTGTTCCCCTGATGCTTGAATATGCACGGGACATGTCACCAGGTGAACAGTATAAGTGAGGAGAGAGTGTTCCCCTGAAGGTTTAATATACACGGGACATGTTACCAGGTGAACAGGATAAGTGAGGAGAGTGTGTTCCCCTGATTGTTTAATGCTCACGGAACATGTTACCAGGTGAACAGCATAAGTGAGGAGAGTGTGTTTCCCTGATTGTTTAATGCTCACGGGACATGTTACCAGGTGAACAGTATAAGTGAGGAGAGTCTGTTCCCCTGATTGTTTAACGCTGATGGGACATGTTACCAGGTGAACAGTATAAGTGAGGAGAGTGTGTTCCCCTGATGGTTTAATATACACGGGACATGTTACCAGGTGAACAGAGTAAGCGAGGAAAGTGTGTTCCCCTGATGGTTTAATATACATGGGACATGTTACCAGGTGAACAGTATAAGTGATGAGAGTGTGTTCCCCTGATGGTTTATTATACATGGGACATGTTACCAGGTGAACAGTATAAGTGATGAGAGTGTGCTCCCCTGATGGTTTAATATACACGGGACATGTCACCAGGTGAACAGTATAAGTGATGAGAGTGTGTTCCCCTGATGGTTTAATATACACGGGACATGTCACCAGGTGTACAGTGTAAGTGAGGAGAGTGTGTTCCCCTGATGGTTTAATATACACGGGACATGTCACCAGGTGAACAGTATATGTGAGGAGAGTGTGTTCCCCTGATTGTTCACTATACACGGGTCATGTTTCCAGGTGAACAGTATAAGTGAGGAGAGTGTGTTCCCCTCATGGTTTAATACTGACGGGACATGTTGCCAGGTGAACAGTATAAGTGAGGAGAGTGTGTTCCCCTGATGGTTTAATATACATGGGACATGTTACCAGGTGAACAGTATAAGTGAGGAGAGTGTGTTCCCCTGAAGGTTTAATATACACGGGACATGTTACCAGGTGAACAGGATAAGTGAGGAGAGTGTGTTCCCCTGATTGTTTAATGCTCACGGAACATGTTACCAGGTGAACAGCATAAGTGAGGAGAGTGTGTTTCCCTGATTGTTTAATGCTCACGGGACATGTTACCAGGTGAACAGTATAAGTGAGGAGAGTCTGTTCCCCTGATTGTTTAACGCTGATGGGACATGTTACCAGGTGAACAGTATAAGTGAGGAGAGTGTGTTCCCCTGATTGTTTAATACACACAGGACATGTCACCAGGTGAACAGTATAAGTGAGGAGAGTGTGTTCCCCTGATTGTTTAATACACACGGGACATGTTACCAGGTGAACAGTATAAGTGAGGAGAGTGTGTTCCCCAGATTGTTTAATACACACGGGACATGTTACCAGGTGAACAGTATAAGTGAGGAGATTGTGTTCCCCTGATAATTTAATACACACGGGACATGTTAGCAGGTGACCAGTATATGTGAGGAGAGTGTGTTCCCCTGATGGTTTAATACATATGGGACATGTTACCAGCTGAACAGTATAAGTGAGGAGAGTGTGTTCCCCTGATGGTTCAATATACTCGCGACATGTTACCAGGTGAACAGTATAAGTGAGGAGAGTGTGTTCCCCTGATGGTTTAATATACATGGGACATGTTACCAGGTGAACAGTATAAGTGAGGAGAGTGTGTTCCCCTGAAGGTTTAATATACACGGGACATGTTACCAGGTGAACAGGATAAGTGAGGAGAGTGTGTTCCCCTGATTGTTTAATGCTCACGGAACATGTTACCAGGTGAACAGAATACGTGAGGAGAGAGTGTTCCCTTGATGGTTGAATATACATGGGACATGTTACCTGGTGAGCAGTATAAGTGAGGAGAGTGTGTTCCCCTGATGCTTGAATATGCACGGGACATGTCACCAGGTGAACAGTATAAATGAGGAGCGTGTGTTCCCCTGAAGGTTTAATATACACGGGACATGTTACCAGGTGAACAGGATAAGTGAGGAGAGTGTGTTCCCCTGATTGTTTAATGCTCACGGAACATGTTACCAGGTGAACAGCATAAGTGAGGAGAGTGTGTTCCCCTGATTGTTTAATGTTCACGGGACATGTTACCAGGTGAACAGTATAAGTGAGGAGAGTCTGTTCCCCTGATTGTTTAACGCTGATGGGACATGTTACCAGGTGAACAGTATAAGTGAGGAGAGTGTGTTCCCCTGATGGTTTAATATACACGGGACATGTTGCCAGGTGAACAGAGTAAGCGAGGAAAGTGTGTTCCCCTGATGGTTTAATATACATGGGACATGTTACCAGGTGAACAGTATAGGTGATGAGAGTGTGTTCCCCTGATGGTTTATTATACATGGGACATGTTACCAGGTGAACAGTATAAGTGATGAGAGTGTGCTCCCCTGATGGTTTAATATGCACGGGACATGTCACCAGGTGAACAGTATAAGTGATGAGAGTGTGTTCCCCTGATGGTTCAATATACACGGGACATGTCACCAGGTGTACAGTGTAAGTGAGGAGAGTGTGTTCCCCTGATGGTTTAATATACATGGGACATGTTACCAGGTGAACAGTATAAGTGATGAGAGTGTGCTCCCCTGATGGTTTAATATACACGGGACATGTCACCAGGTGAACAGTATAAGTGATGAGAGTGTGTTCCCCTGATGGTTTAATATACACGGGACATGTCACCAGGTGTACAGTGTAAGTGAGGAGAGTGTGTTCCCCTGATGGTTTAATATACACGGGACATGTCACCAGGTGAACAGTATATGTGAGGAGAGTGTGTTCCCCTGATTGTTCACTATACACGGGTCATGTTTCCAGGTGAACAGTATAAGTGAGGAGAGTGTGTTCCCCTCATGGTTTAATACTGACGGGACATGTTGCCAGGTGAACAGTATAAGTGAGGAGAGTGTGTTCCCCTGATGGTTTAATATACATGGGACATGTTACCAGGTGAACAGTATAAGTGAGGAGAGTGTGTTCCCCTGAAGGTTTAATATACACGGGACATGTTACCAGGTGAACAGGATAAGTGAGGAGAGTGTGTTCCCCTGATTGTTTAATGCTCACGGAACATGTTACCAGGTGAACAGCATAAGTGAGGAGAGTGTGTTTCCCTGATTGTTTAATGCTCACGGGACATGTTACCAGGTGAACAGTATAAGTGAGGAGAGTCTGTTCCCCTGATTGTTTAACGCTGATGGGACATGTTACCAGGTGAACAGTATAAGTGAGGAGAGTGTGTTCCCCTGATTGTTTAATACACACAGGACATGTCACCAGGTGAACAGTATAAGTGAGGAGAGTGTGTTCCCCTGATTGTTTAATACACACGGGACATGTTACCAGGTGAACAGTATAAGTGAGGAGAGTGTGTTCCCCAGATTGTTTAATACACACGGGACATGTTACCAGGTGAACAGTATAAGTGAGGAGATTGTGTTCCCCTGATAATTTAATACACACGGGACATGTTAGCAGGTGACCAGTATATGTGAGGAGAGTGTGTTCCCCTGATGGTTTAATACATATGGGACATGTTACCAGCTGAACAGTATAAGTGAGGAGAGTGTGTTCCCCTGATGGTTCAATATACTCGCGACATGTTACCAGGTGAACAGTATAAGTGAGGAGAGTGTGTTCCCCTGATGGTTTAATATACATGGGACATGTTACCAGGTGAACAGTATAAGTGAGGAGAGTGTGTTCCCCTGAAGGTTTAATATACACGGGACATGTTACCAGGTGAACAGGATAAGTGAGGAGAGTGTGTTCCCCTGATTGTTTAATGCTCACGGAACATGTTACCAGGTGAACAGAATACGTGAGGAGAGAGTGTTCCCTTGATGGTTGAATATACATGGGACATGTTACCTGGTGAGCAGTATAAGTGAGGAGAGTGTGTTCCCCTGATGCTTGAATATGCACGGGACATGTCACCAGGTGAACAGTATAAATGAGGAGCGTGTGTTCCCCTGAAGGTTTAATATACACGGGACATGTTACCAGGTGAACAGGATAAGTGAGGAGAGTGTGTTCCCCTGATTGTTTAATGCTCACGGAACATGTTACCAGGTGAACAGCATAAGTGAGGAGAGTGTGTTCCCCTGATTGTTTAATGTTCACGGGACATGTTACCAGGTGAACAGTATAAGTGAGGAGAGTCTGTTCCCCTGATTGTTTAACGCTGATGGGACATGTTACCAGGTGAACAGTATAAGTGAGGAGAGTGTGTTCCCCTGATGGTTTAATATACACGGGACATGTTGCCAGGTGAACAGAGTAAGCGAGGAAAGTGTGTTCCCCTGATGGTTTAATATACATGGGACATGTTACCAGGTGAACAGTATAGGTGATGAGAGTGTGTTCCCCTGATGGTTTATTATACATGGGACATGTTACCAGGTGAACAGTATAAGTGATGAGAGTGTGCTCCCCTGATGGTTTAATATGCACGGGACATGTCACCAGGTGAACAGTATAAGTGATGAGAGTGTGTTCCCCTGATGGTTCAATATACACGGGACATGTCACCAGGTGTACAGTGTAAGTGAGGAGAGTGTGTTCCCCTGATGGTTTAATATACATGGGACATGTCACCAGGTGAACAGTATATGTGAGGAGAGTGTGTTCCCCTGATTGTTCACTATACACGGGTCATGTTTCCAGGTGAACAGTATAAGTGAGGAGAGTGTGTTCCCCTCATGGTTTAATACTGACGGGACATGTTGCCAGGTGAACAGCATAAGTGAGGAGAGTGTGTTCCCCTGATTGTTTAATACTGACGGGACATGTCACCATGTGAACAGTATTAGTGAGGAGAGAGTGTTCCCTTGATGGTTTAATATACACGGGACATGTTACCAGTTGAACAGTATAAGTGAGGCGAGTGTGTTCCCCTGATTGTTTAATGCACACAGGACATGTCACCAGGCGAACAGTGTAAATGAGGAGAATGTGTTCCCCTGATGGTTTAATAAACACGGGACATGTTACCAGGTGAACGGTATAAGTGAGGAGAGTGTGTTCCCCTGATTGTTTAATGCACACAGGACATGTTACCAAATGAACAGTATAAGTGAGGAGAGTGTGTTCCCCAGATTGTTTAATACACACAGGACATGCTACCAGGTGAACAGTATAAGTGAGGAGATTGTGTTCCCCTGATTGTTTAATACACACGGGACATGTTACCAGGTGAACAGTATAAGTGAGGAGAGTGTGTTCCCCAGATTGTTTAATACACAGAGGGCATGTTACCAGGTGAACAGTATAAGTGAGGAGATTGTGTTCCCCTGATAATTTAATACACACGGGACATGTTAGCAGGTGACCAGTATATGTGAGGAGAGTGTGTTCCCCTGATGGTTTAATACATATGGGACATGTTACCAGCTGAACAGTATAAGTGAGGAGAGTGTGTTCCCCTGATGGTTCAATATACTCGGGACATGTTACCAGGTGAACAGTATAAGTGATGAGAGTGTGTTCCCCTGATGGTTTAATATACATGGGACATGTTACCAGGTGAACAGTATAAGTGAGGAGAGTGTGTTCCCCTGAAGGTTTAATATACACGGGACATGTTACCAGGTGAACAGGATAAGTGAGGAGAGTGTGTTCCCCTGATTGTTTAATGCTCACGGAACATGTTACCAGGTGAACAGAATACGTGAGGAGAGAGTGTTCCCTTGATGGTTGAATATACATGGGACATGTTACCTGGTGAGCAGTATAAGTGAGGAGAGTGTGTTCCCCTGATGCTTGAATATGCACGGGACATGTCACCAGGTGAACAGTATAAGTGAGGAGAGAGTGTTCCCCTGAAGGTTTAATATACACGGGACATGTTACCAGGTGAACAGGATAAGTGAGGAGAGTGTGTTCCCCTGATTGTTTAATGCTCACGGAACATGTTACCAGGTGAACAGCATAAGTGAGGAGAGTGTGTTTCCCTGATTGTTTAATGCTCACGGGACATGTTACCAGGTGAACAGTATAAGTGAGGAGAGTCTGTTCCCCTGATTGTTTAACGCTGATGGGACATGTTACCAGGTGAACAGTATAAGTGAGGAGAGTGTGTTCCCCTGATGGTTTAATATACACGGGACATGTTACCAGGTGAACAGAGTAAGCGAGGAAAGTGTGTTCCCCTGATGGTTTAATATACATGGGACATGTTACCAGGTGAACAGTATAAGTGATGAGAGTGTGTTCCCCTGATGGTTTATTATACATGGGACATGTTACCAGGTGAACAGTATAAGTGATGAGAGTGTGCTCCCCTGATGGTTTAATATACACGGGACATGTCACCAGGTGAACAGTATAAGTGATGAGAGTGTGTTCCCCTGATGGTTTAATATACACGGGACATGTCACCAGGTGTACAGTGTAAGTGAGGAGAGTGTGTTCCCCTGATGGTTTAATATACACGGGACATGTCACCAGGTGAACAGTATATGTGAGGAGAGTGTGTTCCCCTGATTGTTCACTATACACGGGTCATGTTTCCAGGTGAACAGTATAAGTGAGGAGAGTGTGTTCCCCTCATGGTTTAATACTGACGGGACATGTTGCCAGGTGAACAGCATAAGTGAGGAGAGTGTGTTCCCCTGATTGTTTAATACTGACGGGACATGTCACCATGTGAACAGTATTAGTGAGGAGAGAGTGTTCCCCGGGTTGTTTAATACTGACGGGACATGTTACCAGGTGAACAGTATAAGTGAGGAGAGTGTGTTCCCCTGATTGTTTAATGCACACAGGACATGTCACCAGGCGAACAGTGTAAATGAGGAGAATGTGTTCCCCTGATGGTTTAATAAACACGGGACATGTTACCAGGTGAACGGTATAAGTGAGGAGAGTGTGTTCCCCTGATTGTTTAATATACACGGGACATGTTACCAGGTGAACAGTATAAGTGAGGAGAGTGTGTTCCCCTGATGGTTTAATATACACGGGACATGTAACCAGGTGAACAGTATAAGTGAGGAGAGTGTGTTCCCCTGATTGTTTAATACATAAGAGACATGTTACCAGGTGAACAGTATAAGTGAGGAGATTGTGTTCCCCTGATGGTTTAATATACACGGGACATGTTACCAGGTGAACAGTATAAGTGAGGAGAGTGTGTTCCCCAGATGGTTTAATATACACGGGACATGTTACCAGGTGAACAGTATAAGTGAGGAGAGTGTGTTCCCCTGATGGTTTAATATACACGGGACATGTAACCAGGTGAACGGTATAAGTGAGGAGAGTGTGTTCCCCAGATGGTTTAATATACACGGGACATGTTACCAGGTGAACAGTATAAGTGAGGAGAGTGTGTTCCCCAGATGGTTTAATACACACGGGACATGTTACCAGGTGAACAGTATAAGTGAGGACAGTGTGTTCCCCTGATGGTTTAATATACACGGGACATGTTACCAGGTGAACAGTATAAGTGAGCAGAGTGTGTTCCCCAGATGGTTTAATATACACGGGACATGTTACCAGGTGAACAGGATAAGTGAGGAGAGTGTGTTCCCCTGATTGTTTAATACATAAGAGACATGTAAACAGGTGAACAGTATAAGTGAGGAGAGTGTGTTACCCAGATTGTTTAATACACACAGGACATGTTACCAGGTGAACAGTATAAGTGAGGAGATTGTGTTCCCCTGATTGTTTAATACACACGGGACATGTTACCAGGTGAAGAGTATAAGTGAGGAGAGTGTGTTCCCCAGATTGTTTAATACACACAGGACATGTCACCAGGTGAACAGTATAAGTGAGGAGAGTGTGTTCCCCTGATTGTTTAATACACACGGGACATGTTACCAGGTGAACAGTATAAGTGAGGAGAGTGTGTTCCCCAGATTGTTTAATACACAGAGGACATGTTACCAGATGAACAGTATAAGTGAGGAGATTGTGTTCCCCTGATAATTTAATACACACTGGACATGTTAGCAGGTGACCAGTATATGTGAGGAGAGTGTGTTCCCCTGATGGTTTAATACATATGGGACATGTTACCAGCTGAACAGTATAAGTGAGGAGAGTGTGTTCCCCTGATGGTTCAATATACTCGCGACATGTTACCAGGTGAACAGTATAAGTGAGGAGAGTGTGTTCCCCTGATGGTTTAATATACATGGGACATGTTACCAGGTGAACAGTATAAGTGAGGAGAGTGTGTTCCCCTGAAGGTTTAATATACACGGGACATGTTACCAGGTGAACAGGATAAGTGAGGAGAGTGTGTTCCCCTGATTGTTTAATGCTCACGGAACATGTTACCAGGTGAACAGAATACGTGAGGAGAGAGTGTTCCCTTGATGGTTGAATATACATGGGACATGTTACCTGGTGAGCAGTATAAGTGAGGAGAGTGTGTTCCCCTGATGCTTGAATATGCACGGGACATGTCACCAGGTGAACAGTATAAGTGAGGAGAGTGTGTTCCCCTGAAGGTTTAATATACACGGGACATGTTACCAGGTGAACAGGATAAGTGAGGAGAGTGTGTTCCCCTGATTGTTTAATGCTCACGGAACATGTTACCAGGTGAACAGCATAAGTGAGGAGAGTGTGTTCCCCTGATTGTTTAATGTTCACGGGACATGTTACCAGGTGAACAGTATAAGTGAGGAGAGTCTGTTCCCCTGATTGTTTAACGCTGATGGGACATGTTACCAGGTGAACAGTATAAGTGAGGAGAGTGTGTTCCCCTGATGGTTTAATATACACGGGACATGTTGCCAGGTGAACAGAGTAAGCGAGGAAAGTGTGATCCCCTGATGGTTTAATATACATGGGACATGTTACCAGGTGAACAGTATAGGTGATGAGAGTGTGTTCCCCTGATGGTTTATTATACATGGGACATGTTACCAGGTGAACAGTATAAGTGATGAGAGTGTGCTCCCCTGATGGTTTAATATACAAGGGACATGTCACCAGGTGAACAGTATAAGTGATGAGAGTGTGTTCCCCTGATGGTTCAATATACACGGGACATGTCCCCAGGTGTACAGTGTAAGTGAGGAGAGTGTGTTCCCCTGATGGTTTAATATACATGGGACATGTCACCAGGTGAACAGTATATGTGAGGAGAGTGTGTTCCCCTGATTGTTCACTATACACGGGTCATGTTTCCAGGTGAACAGTATAAGTGAGGAGAGTGTGTTCCCCTCATGGTTTAATACTGACGGGACATGTTGCCAGGTGAACAGCATAAGTGAGGAGAGTGTGTTCCCCTGATTGTTTAATACTGACGGGACATTTCACCATGTGAACAGTATTAGTGACGAGAGAGTGTTCCCCTGATGGTTTAATATACACGGGACATGTTACCAGGTGAACAGTATAAGTGAGGCGAGTGTGTTCCCCTGATTGTTTAATGCACACAGGACATGTCACAAGGCGAACAGTGTAAATGAGGAGAATGTGTTCCCCTGATGGTTTAATAAACACGGGACATGTTACCAGGTGAACGGTATAAGTGAGGAGAGTGTGTTCCCCTGATTGTTTAATGCACACAGGACATGTTACCAAATGAACAGTATAAGTGAGGAGAGTGTGTTCCCCAGATTGTTTAATACACACAGGACATGCTACCAGGTGAACAGTATAAGTGAGGAGATTGTGTTCCCCTGATTGTTTAATACACACGGGACATGTTACCAGGTGAACAGTATAAGTGAGGAGAGTGTGTTCCCCAGATTGTTTAATACACACAGGACATGTCACCAAGTGAACAGTATAAGTGAGGAGAGTGTGTTCCCCTGATTGTTTAATACAGACGGGACATGTTACCAGGTGAACAGTATAAGTGAGGAGAGTGTGTTCCCCAGATTGTTTAATACACAGAGGACATGTTACCAGGTGAACAGTATAAGTGAGGAGATTGTGTTCCCCAGATAATTTAATACACACGGGACATGTTAGCAGGTGACCAGTATATGTGAGGAGAGTGTGTTCCCCTGATGGTTTAATACATATGGGACATGTTACCAGCTGAACAGTATAAGTGAGGAGAGTGTGTTCCCCTGATGGTTCAATATACTCGGGACATGTTACCAGGTGAACAGTATAATTGAGGAGAGTGTGTTCCCCTGATGGTTTAATATACATGGGACATGTTACCAGGTGAACAGTATAAGTGAGGAGAGTGTGTTCCCCTGAAGGTTTAATATACACGGGACATGTTACCAGGTGAACAGGATAAGTGAGGAGAGTGTGTTCCCCTGATTGTTTAATGCTCACGCAACATGTTACCAGGTGAACAGAATACGTGAGGAGAGAGTGTTCCCTTGATGGTTGAATATACATGGGACATGTTACCTGGTGAGCAGTATAAGTGAGGAGAGTGTGTTCCCCTGATGCTTGAATATGCACGGGACATGTCACCAGGTGAACAGTATAAGTGAGGAGAGAGTGTTCCCCTGAAGGTTTAATATACACGGGACATGTTACCAGGTGAACAGGATAAGTGAGGAGAGTGTGTTCCCCTGATTGTTTAATGCTCACGGAAAATGTTACCAGGTGAACAGCATAGGTGAGGAGAGTGTGTTCCCCTGATTGTTTAATGCTCACGGGACATGTTACCAGGTGAACAGTATAAGTGAGGTGAGTCTGTTCCCCTGATTGTTTAACGCTGATGGGACATGTTACCAGGTGAACAGTATAAGTGAGGAGAGTGTGTTCCCCTGATGGTTTAATATACACGGGACATGTTACCAGGTGAACAGAGTAAGCGAGGAAAGTGTGTTCCCCTGATGGTTTAATATACGTGGGACATGTTACCACGTGAACAGTATAAGTGATGAGAGTGTGTTCCCCTGATGGTTTATTATACATGGGACATGTTACCAGGTGAACAGTATAAGTGATGAGAGTGTGCTCCCCTGATGGTTTAATATACACGGGACATGTCACCAGGTGAACAGTATAAGTGATGAGAGTGTGTTCCCCTGATGGTTTAATATACACGGGGCATGTCACCAGGTGTACAGTGTAAGTGAGGAGAGTGTGTTCCCCTGATGGTTTAATATACACGGGACATGTCACCAGGTGAACAGTATATGTGAGGAGAGTGTGTTCCCCTGATTGTTCACTATACACGGGTCATGTTTCCAGGTGAACAGTATAAGTGAGGAGAGTGTGTTCCCCTCATGGTTTAATACTGACGGGACATGTTGCCAGGTGAACAGCATAAGTGAGGAGAGTGTGTTCCCCCGATTGTTTAATACTGACGGGACATGTCACCATGTGAACAGTATTAGTGAGGAGAGAGTGTTCCCCGGGTTGTTTAATACTGACGGGACGTGTTCCCAGGTGAACAGTATAAGTGAGGCGAGTGTGTTCCCCTGATTGTTTAATGCACACAGGACATGTCACCAGGCGAACAGTGTAAATGAGGAGAATGTGTTCCCCTGATGGTTTAATAAACACGGGACATGTTACCAGGTGAACAGTATAAGTGAGGAGAGTGTGTTCCCCTGATGGTTTAATATACACGGGACATGTAACCAGGTGAACAGTATAAGTGAGGAGAGTGTGTTCCCCTGATTGTTTAATACATAAGAGACATGTTACCAGGTGAACAGTATAAGTGAGGAGATTGTGTTCCCCTGATGGTTTAATATACACGGGACATGTTACCAGGTGAACAGTATAAGTGAGGAGAGTGTGTTCCCCAGATGGTTTAATATACACGGGACATGTTACCAGGTGAACAGTATAAGTGAGGAGAGTTTGTTCCCATGATGGTTTAATATACACGGGACATGTAACCAGGTGAACAGTATAAGTGAGGAGAGTGTGTTCCCCAGATGGTTTAATATACACGGGACATGTTACCAGGTGAACAGTATAAGTGAGGAGAGTGTGTTCCCCAGATGGTTTAATACACACGGGACATGTTACCAGGTGAACAGTATAAGTGAGGAGAGTGTATTCCCCTGATGGTTTAATATACACGGGACATGTTACCAGGTGAACAGTATAAGTGAGGAGAGTGTGTTCCCCAGATGGTTTAATGTACACGGGACATGTTACCAGGTGAACAGGATAAGTGAGGAGAGTGTGTTCCCCAGATGGTTTAATATACACGGGACATGTTACCAGGTGAACAGTATAAGTGAGGAGAGTGTGTTCCCCTGATGGTTTAATATACACGGGACATGTAACCAGGTGAACAGTATAAGTGAGGAGAGTGTGTTCCCCTGATGGTTTAATATACACGGGACATGTAACCAGGTGAACAGTATAAGTGAGGAGAGTGTGTTCCCCTGATTGTTTAATACATAAGAGACATGTTACCAGGTGAACAGTATAAGTGAGGAGATTGTGTTCCCCTGATGGTTTAATATACACGGGACATGTAACCAGGTGAACAGTATAAGTGAGGAGAGTGTGTTCCCCAGATGGTTTAATATACACGGGACATGTTACCAGGTGAACAGTATAAGTGAGGAGAGTGTGTTCCCCAGATGGTTTAATACACACGGGACATGTTACCAGGTGAACAGTATAAGTGAGGAGAGTGTGTTCCCCTGATGGTTTAATATACACGGGACATGTTACCAGGTGAACAGTATAAGTGAGGAGAGTGTGTTCCCCAGATGGTTTAATATACACGGGACATGTTACCAGGTGAACAGGATAAGTGAGGAGAGTGTGTTCCCCAGATGGTTTAATATACACGGGACATGTTACCAGGTGAACAGTATAAGTGAGGAGAGTGTGTTCCCCTGATGGTTTAATATACACGGGACATGTAACCAGGTGAACAGTATAAGTGAGGAGAGTGTGTTCCCCTGATGGTTTAATATACACGGGACATGTAACCAGGTGAACAGTATAAGTGAGGAGAGTGTGTTCCCCTGATTGTTTAATACATAAGAGACATGTTACCAGGTGAACAGTATAAGTGAGGAGATTGTGTTCCCCTGATAATTTAATACACACGGGGCATGTTACCAGGTGAACAGTATAAGTGAGGAGAGTGTGTTCCCCTGATGGTTTAATATACACGGGACATGACACCAAGTCAACAGTATGATTGAGTAGAGTGAGTTCCCCTGATGGTTTAATATAGACGGGACATGTTACTAGGTGAACAGTATAAGTGAGGAGTTTGTCCTCCCCTGATTGTTTAATATACACGGGACATGTCACAAGGTGAACAGTATAAGTGAGGAGAGTGTGTTCCCCTGAATGTTCAATACACAAGGGACATGACACCAGGTGAACAGTATGATTGAGTAGAGTGAGTTCCCCTGATGGTTTAATATAGACGGGACATGTTACCAGGTGTACAGTATAAGTGAGGAGATTGTGTTCCCCTGATGGTTTATTACACACGGGACATGTTACCAGGTGAACAGTATAAGTGAGGAGAGTGTGTTCCCCTGATGGTTTAATATACACGGGACATGTTCCCAGGCAAACAGTATAAGTGAGGAGAGTGTGTTCCCCTGATTGTTTAATACACACGGGACATGTTGCAAGGTGAACAGTATAAGGGAGGAGATTGTGTTCCCCTGATGGTTTATTACACACGGGACATGTTACCAGGTGAACAGTATAAGTGAGGAGAGTGTGTTCCCGTGATGGTTTAATATACACGGGACATGTTACCAGGTGAACAGTATAAGTGAGGAGAGTGTGTTCCCGTGATGGTTTAATGTACACGGGACATGTTACCAGGTGAACAGTATAAGTGAGGAGGTTGTGTTCCCCTGATGGTTTAATATACTTGGGACATGTTACTAGGTGAACAGTATAAGTGAGGAGGTTGTGTTCCCCTGATGGTTTAATATACACGGGACATGTTACAAGGTGAACAGTATAAGTGAGGAGACTGTGTTCCCCTGATTGTTTAATACACATGGGACATGTTACAAGGTGAACACTATAAGTGAGGAGAGTGTGTTCCCCTGATGGTTTAATATACACGGGATATGACACCAGGTGAGCAGTATGATTGAATAGAGTGAGTTCCCCTGATGGTTTAATATAGACGGGACATGTTACCTGGTGAAAAGTATAAGTGAGGAGAGTGTGTTCCCCTGATGGTATAATATACACGAGACATGTTACCAGGTGAACAGTATAAGTGAGGAGAGTATGTTCCCCTGATGGTATAATATACACGGGACATGTCACCAGGGGAACAGTACAAGTGAGGAGAGTGTGTTCCCCTGATGGTTTAATACACACAGGACATGTTACCAGGTGAACAGTATAAGTGAGGAGAGTGTGTTCCCCTGATGGTTTAACACTGACAGGACATGTCACCAGGGGAACAGTGTTAGTGAGGAGAGTGTGTTCACCTGATGGTTTAATACACACAGGACATGTTACCAGGTGAACATTATAAGTGAGGAGAGTGTGTTCCCCTGATTGTTTAATGCACACGGGACATGTTACCAGGTGAACAGTATAATTGAGGAGAGTGTGTTCCCCTGATTGTTTAATACTGACAGGACATGTCACCGGGGGAACAGTATAAGTGAGGAGAGTGTGTTCCCCTGATGGTTTAATATACACAGGACATGTTACCAGGTGAACAGTATAAGTGAGAAGAGTGTGTTCCCCTGATTCTTCAATGCACACAGGACATGTCACCAGGTGAACAGTATAAGTGAGGAGAGTGTTTTCCCCTGATTGTTTAATATACACGGGACATGTTACCATGTGAACAGTATAAGTGAGGAGAGTGTGTTCCCATGATGGTTTAATATGCACGGGACATGTTACCTTGAAAACAGTCTTAGTGAGGAGAGTGTGTTCCCCTGATGGTTTAATATACACGGGACTTGTTACCAGGTGAACAGTATAAGTGAGGAGAGTGTGTTCCCCAGATGGTATAATATACACGGGACATGTTACCAGGTGAACAGTATAAGTGAGGAGAGTATGTTCCCCTGATGGTATAATAAACACGGGACATGTTACCAGGTGAACAGTATAAATGAGGAGAGTGTGCTCCCCTGATTGTTTAATACTGACAGGACATGTCACCAGGGGAACATTATAAGTGAGGAGAGTGTGTTCCCCTGATTGTTTAATGCGCACAGGACATGTTACCAGGTGAACAGTATAATGAGCAGAGTGTGTTCCCCTGATTCTTCAATGCACACAGGACATGTTACCAGGTGAACAGTATAAGTGATGAGAGTGTGTTCCCCTGATTGTTTAACACACACGGGAAATGTTACCAGGTGAACAGTATAAGTGAGGAGAGTGTGTTCCCGTGATGGTTTAATGTACACGGGACATGTTACCAGGTGAACAGTATAAGTGAGGAGGTTGTGTTCTCCTGATGGTTTAATATACACGGGACATGTTACTAGGTGAACAGTATAAGTGAGGAGGTTGTGTTCCCCTGATGGTTTAATATACACGGGACATGTTACAAGGTGAACAGTATAAGTGAGGAGACTGTGTTCCCCTGATTGTTTAATACACATGGGACATGTTACAAGGTGAACACTATAAGTGAGGAGAGTGTGTTCCCCTGATGGTTTAATATACACGGGATATGACACCAGGTGAGCAGTATGATTGAATAGAGTGAGTTCCCCTGATGGTTTAATATAGACGGGACATGTTACCTGGTGAAAAGTATAAGTGAGGAGAGTGTGTTCCCCTGATGGTATAATATACACGAGACATGTTACCAGGTGAACAGTATAAGTGAGGAGAGTATGTTCCCCTGATGGTATAATATACACGGGACATGTCACCAGGGGAACAGTACAAGTGAGGAGAGTGTGTTCCCCTGATGGTTTAATACACACAGGACATGTTACCAGGTGAACAGTATAAGTGAGGAGAGTGTGTTCCCCTGATGGTTTAACACTGACAGGACATGTCACCAGGGGAACAGTGTTAGTGAGGAGAGTGTGTTCACCTGATGGTTTAATACACACAGGACATGTTACCAGGTGAACAGTATAAGTGAGGAGAGTGTGTTCCCCTGATTGTTTAATGCACACGGGACATGTTACCAGGTGAACAGTATAATTGAGGAGAGTGTGTTCCCCTGATTGTTTAATACTGACAGGACATGTCACCGGGGGAACAGTATAAGTGAGGAGAGTGTGTTCCCCTGATGGTTTAATATACACAGGACATGTTACCAGGTAAACAGTATAAGTGAGGAGAGTGTGTTCCCCTGATGGTTTAATAAACACAGGACATGTTACCAGGTGAACAGTATAAGTGAGAAGAGTGTGTTCCCCTGATTCTTCAATGCACACAGGACATGTCACCAGGTGAACAGTATAAGTGAGGAGAGTGTTTTCCCCTGATTGTTTAATATACACGGGACATGTTACCATGTGAACAGTATAAGTGAGGAGAGTGTGTTCCCATGATGGTTTAATATGCACGGGACATGTTACCTTGTGAACAGTCTTAGTGAGGAGAGTGTGTTCCCCTGATGGTTTAATATACACGGGACTTGTTACCAGGTGAACAGTATAAGTGAGGAGAGTGTGTTCCCCAGATGGTATAATATACACGGGACATGTTACCAGGTGAACAGTATAAGTGAGGAGAGTATGTTCCCCTGATGGTATAATAAACACGGGACATGTTACCAGGTGAACAGTATAAATGAGGAGAGTGTGCTCCCCTGATTGTTTAATACTGACAGGACATGTCACCAGGGGAACATTATAAGTGAGGAGAGTGTGTTCCCCTGATTGTTTAATGCGCACAGGACATGTTACCAGGTGAACAGTATAATGAGCAGAGTGTGTTCCCCTGATTCTTCAATGCACACAGGACATGTTACCAGGTGAACAGTATAAGTGAGGAGAGTGTGTTCCCCTGATTGTTTAACACACACGGGAAATGTTACCAGGTGAACAGTATACGTGAAGAGAGTGTGTTCCCCTGATTTTTTAACACTGATGGGACATGTTACCAGGTGAACAGTATAAGTGAGGAGATTGTGTTCCTCTGATAATTTAATACACACGGGACATGTTACCAGGTGAACAGTATAAGTGAGGAGAGTGTGTTCCCCTGATGGTTTAATATACACGGGACATGACACCAAGTCAACAGTATGATTGAGTAGAGTGAGTTCCCCTGATGGTTTAATATAGACGGGACATGTTACTAGGTGAACAGTATAAGTGAGGAGTTTGTGCTCCCCTGATTGTTTAATATACACGGGACATGTCACAAGGTGAACAGTATAAGTGAGGAGAGTGTGTTCCCCTGAATGTTCAATACACAAGGGACATGACACCAGGTGAACAGTATGATTGAGTAGAGTGAGTTCCCCTGATGGTTTAATATAGACGGGACATGTTACCAGGTGAACAGTATAAGTGAGGAGATTGTGTTCCCCTGATGGTTTATTACATACGGGACATGTTACCAGGTGAACAGTATAAGTGAGGAGAGTGTGTTCCCCTGATGGTTTAATATACACGGGACATGTTCCCAGGCAAACAGTATAAGTGAGGAGAGTGTGTTCCCCTGATTGTTTAATACACACGGGACATGTTGCAAGGTGAACAGTATAAGGGAGGAGATTGTGTTCCCCTGATGGTTTATTACACACGGGACATGTTACCAGGTGAACAGTATAAGTGAGGAGAGTGTGTTCCCGTGATGGGTTAATATACACGGGACATGTTACCAGGTGAACAGTATAAGTGAGGAGAGTGTGTTCCCGTGATGGTTTAATGTACACGGGACATGTTACCAGGTGAACAGTATAAGTGAGGAGGTTGTGTTCCCCTGATGGTTTAATATACACGGGACATGTTACTAGGTGAACAGTATAAGTGAGGAGGTTGTGTTCCCCTGATGGTTTAATATACACGGGACATGTTACAAGGTGAACAGTATAAGTGAGGAGACTGTGTTCCCCTGATTGTTTAATACACATGGGACATGTTACAAGGTGAACACTATAAGTGAGGAGAGTGTGTTCCCCTGATGGTTTAATATACACGGGATATGACACCAGGTGAGCAGTATGATTGAATAGAGTGAGTTCCCCTGATGGTTTAATATAGACGGGACATGTTACCTGGTGAAAAGTATAAGTGAGGAGAGTGTGTTCCCCTGATGGTTTAATATACACGGGACTTGTTACCAGGTGAACAGTATAAGTGAGGAGAGTGTCGTCCCCAGATGGTATAATATACACGAGACATGTTACCAGGTGAACAGTATAAGTGAGGAGAGTATGTTCCCCTGATGGTATAATATACACGGGACATGTCACCAGGGGAACAGTACAAGTGAGGAGAGTGTGTTCCCCTGATGGTTTAATACACACAGGACATGTTACCAGGTGAACAGTATAAGTGAGGAGAGTGTGTTCCCCTGATGGTTTAACACTGACAGGACATGTCACCAGGGGAACAGTGTTAGTGAGGAGAGTGTGTTCACCTGATGGTTTAATACACACAGGACATGTTACCAGGTGAACAGTATAAGTGAGGAGAGTGTGTTCCCCTGATTGTTTAATGCACACGGGACATGTTACCAGGTGAACAGTATAATTGAGGAGAGTGTGTTCCCCTGATTGTTTAATACTGACAGGACATGTCACCGGGGGAACAGTATAAGTGAGGAGAGTGTGTTCCCCTGATGGTTTAATATACACAGGACATGTTACCAGGTAAACAGTATAAGTGAGGAGAGTGTGTTCCCCTGATGGTTTAATAAACACAGGACATGTTACCAGGTGAACAGTATAAGTGAGAAGAGTGTGTTCCCCTGATTCTTCAATGCACACAGGACATGTCACCAGGTGAACAGTATAAGTGAGGAGAGTGTTTTCCCCTGATTGTTTAATATACACGGGACATGTTACCATGTGAACAGTATAAGTGAGGAGAGTGTGTTCCCATGATGGTTTAATATGCACGGGACATGTTACCTTGTGAACAGTCTTAGTGAGGAGAGTGTGTTCCCCTGATGGTTTAATATACACGGGACTTGTTACCAGGTGAACAGTATAAGTGAGGAGAGTGTGTTCCCCAGATGGTATAATATACACGGGACATGTTACCAGGTGAACAGTATAAGTGAGGAGAGTATGTTCCCCTGATGGTATAATAAACACGGGACATGTTACCAGGTGAACAGTATAAATGAGGAGAGTGTGCTCCCCTGATTGTTTAATACTGACAGGACATGTCACCAGGGGAACATTATAAGTGAGGAGAGTGTGTTCCCCTGATTGTTTAATGCGCACAGGACATGTTACCAGGTGAACAGTATAATGAGCAGAGTGTGTTCCCCTGATTCTTCAATGCACACAGGACATGTTACCAGGTGAACAGTATAAGTGAGGAGAGTGTGTTCCCCTGATTGTTTAACACACACGGGAAATGTTACCAGGTGAACAGTATAAGTGAAGAGAGTGTGTTCCCCTGATTTTTTAACACGGATGGGACATGTTACCAGGTGAACAGTATAAGTGAGGAGAGTGTGTTCCCCTGATTGTTTAATATACACGGGACATGTTACCATGTGAACAGTATAAGTGAGGAGAGTGTGTTCCCATGATGGTTTAATATGCACGGGACATGTTACCTTGTGAACAGTCTTAGTGAGGAGAGTGTGTTCCCCTGATGGTTTAATATACACGGGACTTGTTACCAGGTGAACAGTATAAGTGAGGAGAGTGTGTTCCCCAGATGGTATAATATACACGGGACATGTTACCAGGTGAACAGTATAAGTGAGGAGAGTATGTTCCCCTGATGGTATAATAAACACGGGACATGTTACCAGGTGAACAGTATAAATGAGGAGAGTGTGTTCCCCTGATTGTTTAATACTGACAGGACATGTCACCAGGGGAACAGTATAATTGAGGAGAGTGTGTTCCCCTGATGGTTTAACACTGACAGGACATGTCACCAGGGGAACAGTATAAGTGAGGAGAATGTGCTCCCCTGATGGTTTAATACACACAGGACATGTTACCAGGTGAACAGTATAAGTGAGGAGAGTGTGTTCCCCTGATGGTTTAATACACACAGGACATGTTACCAGGTGAACAGTATAAGTGAGGAGAGTGTGTTCCCCTGATGGTTTAATAAACACAGGACATGTTACCAGGTGAACAGTATAAGTGAGAAGAGTGTTTTCCCCTGATTCTTCAATGCACACAGGACATGTTACCAGGTGAACAGTATAAGTGAGGAGAGTGTGTTCCCCTGATTGTTTAACACACACGGGACATGTTACCAGGTGAACAGTATAAGTGAAGAGAGCGTGTTCCCCTGATTTTTTAATACGGATGGGACATGTTACCAGGTGAACAGTATAAGTGAGGAGAATGTGTTCCCCTGATTGTTTAATATACACGGGACATGTTACCATGTGAACAGTATAAGTGAGGAGAGTGTGTTCCCCTGATGGTTTAATATGCACGGGACATGTTACCAGGTGAACAGTATAAGTGAGGAGAGTGTGTTCCCCTGATTGTTTAATACAAACGGGACATGTTACCAGGTGAACAGTATAAGTGAGGAGAGTGTGTTCCCCTGATGGTTTAATATACACGGGACATATTGCCAGGTGAACAGTATAAGTGAGGAGAGTGTGTTCCCCTGATCGTTTAATAAACACAGGATATGTTACCAGGTGAACAGTATAAGGGAGGAGAGTGTGTTCCCCTGATTGTTTAGTGCACACGGGACATGTTACCAGGTGAACAGTATAAGTGAGGAGAGTGTGTTCCCCTGATTGTTTAATACTGACGGGACATGTCACCAGGAGAACAGAATAAGTGAGGAGAGTGTGTTACCCTGATGGTTTAATATACACGGGAGATGTTGCCAGGTGAACAGTATAAGTGAGGAGAGTGTGTTCCCCTGATGGTTTAATATACACGGGACATATTGCCAGGTGAACAGTATAAGTGAGGAGAGTGTGTTCCCCTGATGGTTTAATGCACACAGGACATGTTACCAGGTGAACAGTATAAGTGAGGAGAATGTGTTCCCCTGATGGTTTAATATACACGGGACATGTTACCAGGTGAACAGTATAAGTGAGGAGAGTGTGTCCCCCTGTTTGTTTAATATACACGGGACATGTTACCAGGTGAACAGTATAAGTGAGGAGAGTGTGTTCCCCTGATGTTTTAATATACAAGGGTCATTTTACCAGGTGAACAGTATAAGTGAGGAGAGTTTGTTCCCCTGATTGTTTAATACTGACGGGACATGTCACCAGGTGAACAGTATAATTGAGGAGAGTGTGTTCCCCTGATTGTTTAATATACACAGGACATGTCACCAGGTGAACAGTATAAGTGAGGAGAGTGTGTTCCCATGATGGTTTAATATAGACGGGACATGTTACCAGCTGAACAGTATAAGTGAGGAGAGTATGTTCCCCTGATGGTATAATATACACGGGACATGTTTCCAGGTGAACAGTATAAGTGAGGAGAGTGTGTTCCCCTGATGGTTTAATACACACGGGACATGTTACCAGATGAACAGTATAAGTGAGGAGAATGTGTTCCCCTGATTGTTTAATACATAAGGGACATGTTACCAGGCGAACAGTATAAGTGAGGAGAGTTTGTTCCCCTGATTGTTTAATACCGACGGGACATGTTACCAGGTGAACAGTATAAGTGAGGAGAGTATGTTCCCCTGATGGTTTAATATACACGGGACATGTAACCAGGTGAACAGCAGAAGTGAGGAGAGTTTGTTGCCCTGATTGTTTAATACTGACGGGACATGTTACCAGGTGAACAGTATAAGTGAGGAGAGTATGTTCCCCTGATGGTTTAATATACACGGGACATGTTACCAGGTGAACAGTAGAAGTGAGGAGAGTTTGTTGCCCTGATTGTTTAATAATGACGGGACATGTTACCAGGTGAACAGTATAAGTGAGGAGAGTGTGTTCCCCTGATGGTTTAATGCACACAGGACATGTTACCAGGTGAACAGTATAAGTGAGGAGAGTGTGTTCCCCTGATGGTTTAATATACACAGGACATGTCAACAGGAGAACAGTATAAGTGAGGAGAGTGTGTTCCCCTGATGGTTTAATATACAAGGGTCATGTTACCAGGTGAACAGTAAAAGTGAGGAGAGTGTGTTCCCCTGATTGTTTAATGCACACGGGACATGTTACCAGATGAACAGTATAAGTGAGGAGAGTGTGTTCCCCTGATGGTTTAATACACACGGGACATGTTACCAGGTGAACAGTATAAGTGAGGAGATTGTGTTCCCCTGATTGTTTAATATACACGTGACATGTCACCAGGTGAGCAGCATAAGTGAGGAGAGTGTGTTCCCCTGATGGTTTAATACACACGGGACATGTTACCAATTGAACAGTATAAGTGAGGAGAGTGTGTTCCCTTGATGGTTTAATATACACAGGACATGTTACCAGGTGTACTGTTTCAGTGAGGAGATTATGTTCCCCTGATTGTTTAATACGCACGGGACATGTTACCAGGCGAACAGTATAAGTGAGGAGAGCGTGTTCCCCTGATGGTTTAATATACATGGGACATGTTAACAGGTGAACTCGATAAGTGAGGAGAGTGTCTTCCCCTGATTGTTTAATATACACGGGACATTTTACCAGGTGAACAGAAAACGTGAGGAGAGTGTGTTCCCCTGATGGTTGAATATACACGGGACATGTTACCAGGTGAACAGTATAAGTGAGGAGAGTGTGTTCCCCTGATGGTTGAATATACACGGGACAAGTCACCAGGTGAACAGTATAAGTGAGGAGAGGGTGTTCCCTTGATTGTTTAATGCTCACGGGACATGTTACCAGGTGAACATAATAAGTGAGGAGAGTGTGTACCCCTGATGGTTTAATATACATGGGACATGTTAGCAAGTGAACTGTATAAGTCAGGAGAGTGTGTTCCCTTGATAGTTTAATATACACGGGACATGTCACCAGGTGAACAGTATAAGTGATGAGAGTGTGTTCCCTTGATGGTTTAATATACACGGGACATGTCACCAGGTGAACAGTATAAGTGAGGAGAGTGTGTTCCCCTGATTGTTTAATATACAAGGAACATGTTACCAGATGAACAGTATAAGTGAGGAGAGTGTGTTCCCCTGATGGTTTAATATACACAGGACATGTTTCCAGGTGAACAGTAAAGTGAGGAGAGTGTGTTCCCCTGATGGTTTAATATACACATGACATGTTACCAGGTGAACAATATAAGTGAGGAGAGTGTGTTCCCCTGATTGTTTAATATACACGGGACATGTTTCCAGGTGAACAGCAAAGTGAGGAGAGTGTGTTCCCCTAAATGGTTTAAAATACACGGGACATGTTACCAGGTGAACAGTATAAGTGAGGAGAGTGTGTTCCCCTGATGGTTTAATATACACGGGACATGTTACCAGGTGAACATTATAAGTGAGGAGAGTGTGTTCCCCTGATGGTTTAATATACACGGGACATGGCACCAGGTGAGCAGTATGATTGAGTAGAGTGAGTTCCCCTGATGGTTTAATATAGACAGGACATGTTACCAGGTGAACAGTATAAGTGAGGAGAGAGTGTTCCCCTGATGGTTTAATATACGCGGGACATGTTACCAGGTGAACAGTATAAGTGAGGAGAGTGTGTTCCCCTGATGGTTTAATATACACTGGACATGACACCAGGTCAACAGTATGATTGAGTAGAGTGAGTTCCCCTGATGGTTTAATATAGACGGGACATGTTACTAGGTGAACAGTATAAGTGAGGAGTGTGTTCTCCCCTGATTGTCTAATACAGACGGGACATGTTACCAGGTGAACAGTATAAGTGAGGAGAGTATGTTCCCCTGATGGTATAATATACACGGGACATGTTGCCAGGTGAACAGTATAAGTGTTGAGAGCGTGTTCACCTGATTGTTTAATACTTACGGGACATGTTACCAGGTGAAAAGTATAAGTGAGGAGAGTGTGTTCCCCTGATGGATTAATAAACACTGGACATGTTACTAGGTGAACAGTATAAGTGAGTAGAGTGTGTTCCCCTGATTGTTTAATGCACACGGGACATTTAACCAGGTGAAAAGTATAAGTGAGGAGAGTGTGTTCCCCTGATTGTTTAATACATAAGAGACATGTTACTAGGTGAACAGTAAAAGTGAGGAGAGTGTGTTCCCCTGATTGTTTAATACATAAGAGACATGTAAACAGGTGAACAGTATAAGTGAGG
Organism: Heterodontus francisci; assembly: GCF_036365525.1. Classification (NCBI taxonomy): domain Eukaryota; kingdom Metazoa; phylum Chordata; class Chondrichthyes; order Heterodontiformes; family Heterodontidae; genus Heterodontus; species Heterodontus francisci. Next base: position 1,379,814 of record NW_027140186.1, read on the forward strand.
AGAGTGTGTTCCCCTGATTGTTTAATACGCACGGGACATGTTACCAGGTGAACAGTTTCAGTGAGGAGAGTGTGTTCCGCTGATGGTTTAATATACACGGGACATGTTCCCAGGTGAACAGTATAAGTGAGGAGAGTGTGTTCCCCTGATGGTTTAATATACCCGGGACATGTTACCAGGTGAACAGTAAAGTGAGGAGAGTGTGTTCCCCTGATTGTTTAATACATAAGGGACATGTTACCAGGTGAACATTATAAGTGAGGAGAATGTGTTCCCCTGATTGTTTAATACACACGGGACATGTCACCAGGTGAACAGTATAAGTGAGGAGAGTGTGTTCCCCTGATGGTTTAATACATAAGAGACATGTTACTAGGTGAACAGTATAAGTGAGGAGAGTGTGTTCCCCTGATTGTTTAATACATAAGAGACATGTAAACAGGTGAACAGTATAAGTGAGGAGAGTGTGTTCCCCTGATTGTTTAATACGCACGGGACATGTTACCAGGTGAACAGTATAAGTGAGGAGAGTGTGTTCCGCTGATGGTTCAATATACACGGGACATGTTCCCAGGTGAACAGTATAAGTGAGGAGAGTGTGTTCCCCTGATGGTTTAATATACACGGGACATGTTACCAGGTGAACAGTAAAGTGAGGAGAGTGTGTTCCCCTGATTGTTTAATACATAAGGGACATGTTACCAGGTGAACATTATAAGTGAGGAGAATGTGTTCCCCTGATTGTTTAATACACACGGGACATGTCACCAGGTGAACAGCATAAGTGAGGAGAGTGTGTTCCCCTGATGGTTTAATATAAACTCGACATTTTACCAGGTGAACAGTATAGGTGAGGAGAGAGTGTTCCCCTGATGGTTTGAAATGCACCGGACACGTTAACAGGCGAACAGTAAAGTCAGGAGAGTGTGTTCCCCTAAATGGTTTAATATACACGGGACATGTTTCCAGGTGAACAGGATAAGTGAGGAGTGTGTGTTCCCCTGATGGTTTAATATACACGGGACATGTTACCATTTGAACAGCATAAGTGAGGTAACTGTGTTCCCCTGATGGTTTAATATAGAGGGGACATGTTACCAGGTGAACAGTATAAGTGAGGAAAATGTGTTCCCCTGATGGTTTAATATACACGATCCATGGAAACAGGTGAACAGTATAAGTGAGGAGAGTGTGTTCCCCTGATGGTTTAATACACACGGGACATGTAAACAGGTGAACAGTATAAGTGAGCAGAGAGTGTTCCCCTGATTGTTTAATACGCAAGGGACATGTTACCAGGTGAACTGTATCAGTGAGGAGAGTGTGTTCCCCTGATGCTTTAATATACACGGGACATGTAAACAGGTGAACAGAATAAGTGAGGAGAGGGTGTTCCCCTGATGGTTTAATATACACGGGACATGTAAACAGGTGAACAGAAGAAGTGAGGAGAGTGTGTTCCCCTGATGGTTTAATACGCACGGGACATGTTACCAGGTGAACAGTATAAGTGAGGAGAGTGTGATCCCATGATGGTTTAATATACAAGGGACATGGAAACAGGTGAACAGTATAAGTGAGGAGTGTGTGTTCCCCTGATGGTTTAATATACACGGGACATGTAAACAGGTGAACAGTATAAGTGAGCAGAGAGAGTTCCCCTGATTGTTTAATACGCACGGGACATGTTACCAGGTGAACAGTATAATTGAGGAGAGTGTGTTCCCCTGATGGTTTAATGTACACGGGACATGTAAACAGGTGAACAGAATAAGTGAGGAGAGGGTGTTCTCCTGAAGGTTTAATATACACGGGACATGTAAACAGGTGAACAGTATAAGTGAGGAGAGTGTGTTCCCCTGATTGTTTAATACTCACGGGACATGTTACCAGGTGAACAGTATAAGTGAGGAGAGTGTGTTCCCCTGATGGTTTAATACATAAGGGACATGTTACCAGGTGAACAGTATAAGTGAGGAGAGTGTGTTCCGCTGATGGTTTAATATACACGAGACATGTTACCAGGTGAACAGTATAAGTGAGGCGAGTGTGTTCCCCAGATTGTTTAATATACACGGGACATGTTACCAGGTGAACAGTATAAGTGAGGAGTGTGTGTTCCCCTGTTTGTTTAATACACATGGGACATGTTACCAGGTGAACAGTATAAGTGAGGAGAATGTGTTCCCCTGTTTGTTTAATACACACGGGACATGTTACCAGGTGAACAGTATAAGTGAGGAGAGTGTTTTCACCTGATTGTTTAATACACACGGGACATGTTACCAGGTGAACAGTATAAGTGAGGAGAGTGTGTTCCCCTGTTTGTTTAATACACACGGGACATGTTACCAGGTGAACAGTATAAGTGAGGAGATTGTGTTCCCCTGTTTGTTTAATACACACGGGACATGTTACCAGGTGAACAGTATAAGTGAGGAGAGTGTGTTCCCCTGATTGTTTAATACACACGGGACATGTTACCAGGTGAACAGAAAAAGTGAGGAGAGTGTGTTCCCCTGATGGTTGAATATACACGGGACATGTTACCAGGTGAACAGTATAAGTGAGGAGAGTGTGTTCCCCTGATGGTTGAATATACACGGGACATGTCACCAGGTGAACAGTCTTAGTGAGGAGAGGGTGTTCCCTTGATTGTTTAATGTTCACGGGACATGTTACCATGTGAACAGAATAAGTGAGGAGAGTGTGTTCCCCTGATGGTTTAATATACATGGGACATGTTACCAAGTGAACTGTATAAGTGAGGAGAGTGTGTTCCGCTGATAATTTAATGTACACGGGACATGTCACCAGGTGAACAGTATAAGTGATGAGAGTGTGTTCCCTTGATGGTTTAATATACACGGGACATGTCACCAGGTGAACAGTATAAGTGAGGAGAGTGTGTTCCCCTGATTGTTTAATATACAAGGGACATGTTACCAGATGAACAGTATAAGTGAGGAGAGTGTGTTCCCCTGATGGTTTAATATACACAGGACATGTTACCAGGTGAACAGTATAAGTGAGGAGAGTGTGTTCCCCTGATTGTTTAATATACACGGGACATGTTTCCAGGTGAACAGTAAAGTGAGGAGAGTGTGTTCCCCTAAATGGTTTAATATACACGGGACATGTTACCAGGTGAACAGTATAAGTGAGGAGAGTGTGTTCCCCTGATGGTTTAATATACACGGGACGTGTTACCAGGTGAACATTATAAGTGAGGAGAGTGTGTTCCCCTGATGGTTTAATATACACGGGACATGACACCAGGTGAGCAGTATGATTGAGTAGAGTGAGTTCCCCTGATGTTTTAATATAGACAGGACATGTTACCAGGTGAACAGTATAAGTGAGGAGAAAGTGTTCCCCTGATGGTTTAATATACACGGGACATGTTACCAGGTGAACAGTATAAGTGAGGAGAGTGTGTTCCCCTGATGGTTTAATATACACGGGACATGACACCAGGTCAACAGTATGATTGAGTAGAGTGAGTTCCCCTGATGGTTTAATATAGACGGGACATGTTACTAGGTGAACAGTATAAGTGAGGAGAGTGTGTTCCCCTGATGGTTTAATATACACGGGACATGACACCAGGTCAACAGTATGATTGAGTAGAGTGAGTTCCCCTGATGGTTTAATATAGACGGGACATGTTACCAGGTGAACAGTATAAGTGAGGAGAGTATGTTCCCCTGATGGTATAATATACACGGGACATGTTGCCAGGTGAACAGTATAAGTGTTGAGAGCGTGTTCACCTGATTGTTTAATACTTACGGGACATGTTACCAGGTGAAAAGTATAAGTGAGGAGAGTGTGTTCCCCTGATGGTTTAATACACACAGGACATGTTACTAGGTGAACAGTATAAGTGAGGAGAGTGTGTTCCCCTGATGGTTTAATACACACAGGACATGTTACCAGGTGAACAGTATAAGTGAGTAGAGTGTGTTCCCATGATTGTTTAATGCACACGGGACATGTAACCAGGTGAACAGTATAAGTGAGGAGAGTGTGTTCCCCTGATTGTTTAATACATAAGAGACATGTTACTAGGTGAACAGTATAAGTGAGGAGAGTGTGTTCCCCTGATTGTTTAATACATAAGAGACATGTAAACAGGTGAACAGTATAAGTGAGGAGAGTGTGTTCCCCTGATGGTTTAATATACACGGGACATGTTACCAGGTGAACAGTAAAGTGAGGAGAGTGTGTTCCCCTGATTGTTTAATACATAGGGGACATGTTACCAGGTGAACATTATAAGTGAGGAGAATGTGTTCCCCTGATTGTTTAATACACACGGGACATGTCACCAGGTGAACAGTATAAGTGAGGAGAGTGTGTTCCCCTGATGGTTTAATATAAACGGGACAATTAACCAGGTGAACAGTATAGGTGAGGAGAGAGTGTTCCCCTGATGGTTTGAAATGCACCGGACATGTTACCAGGTGAACAGTATAAGTGAGGAGAATGTGTTCCCCAGTTTGTTTAATACACACCGGACATGTTACCAGGTGAACAGTATAAGTGAGGAGAGTGTTTTCCCCTGATTGTTTAATACACACGGGACATGTTACCAGGTGAACAGTATAAGTGAGGAGAGTGTGTTCCCCTGTTTGTTTAATACACACGGGACATGTTACAAGGTAGACAGTATAAGTGAGGAGATTGTTTTCCCCTGTTTGTTTAATACACACGGGACATGTTACCAGGTGAACAGTATAAGTGAGGAGAGTGTGTTCCCCTGATTGTTTAATACACACGGGACATGTTACCAGGTGAACAGTATAAGTGAGGAGAGTGTGTTCCCCTGTTTGTTTAATACACACGGGACATGTTACCAGGTGAACAGTATAAGTGAGGAGAGTGTGTTCCCCTGATGGTTTAATATACACGGGACATGTTACCAGGTGAACAGTAAAGTGAGGAGAGTGTGTTCCCCTGATTGTTTAATACATAAGGGACATGTTACCAGGTGAACATTATAAGTGAGGAGAATGTGTTCCCCTGATTGTTTAAAACAAAAGGGACATGTTACCAGGTGAACAGTATAAGTGAGGAGAATGTGTTCCCCTGATTGTTTAATACACACGGGACATGTCACCAGGTGAACAGTATAAGTGAGGAGAGTGTGTTCCCCTGATGGTTGAATACACACGGGACATGTAAACAGGTGAACAGTATAAGTGAGGAGAGAGTGTTCCCCTGATTGTTTAATACGCATGGGACATGTTACCAGGTGAACAGTATAAGTGAGGACAGTGTGTTCCCCTGATGGTTTAATATACACGGGACATGTAAACAGGTGAACAGAATAAGTGAGGAGAGGGTGTTCCCCTGATGGTTTAATATACACGGGACATGTAAACAGGTGAACAGTATAAGTGAGGAGAGTGTGTTCCCCTGATTGTTTAATACGCACGGGACATGTTACCAGATGAACAGTATAAGTGAGGAGAGTGTGATCCCATGATGGTTTAATATACAAGGGACATGGAAACAGGTGAACAGCACAAGTGAGGAAAGTGTGTTCCCCTGCTGGTTTAATATACACGGGACATGTAAACAGGTGAACAGTATAAGTGAGGAGAGAGTGTTCCCCTGATTGTTTAATACGCACGGGACATGTTACCAGGTGAACAGTATAAGTGAGGAGAGTGTGTTCCCCTGATGGTTTAATATACACGGGACATGTAAACAGGTGAACAGAATAAGTGAGGAGAGGGTGTTCCCCTGATGGTTTAATATACACGGGACATGTAAACAGGTGAACAGTATAAGTGAGGAGAGTGTGTTCCCCTGATTGTTTAATACATAAGGGACATGTTACCAGGTGAAAAGTATAAGTGAGGAGAGTGTGTTCCCCTGATGGTTTAATATACACGGGACATGTTACCAGGTGAACATGATAAGTGATGAGAGTGTGTTCCCCTGATTGTTTAATACACACGGGACATGTTACCAGGTGAACAGTATAGGTGATGAGACTGTGTTACATTGATGGTTTAATAGACACGGGACATGTTACCAAGTGAACAGTATAAGTGAGGAAAGTGTGTTCCCCTAATGTTTTAATAGACACGGGACAAGTTACCAGGTGAACAGTATAAGGGAGGAGAGTGTGTTCCCCTGATGGTTTAATATACACGAGACATTTTGCCAGGTGAACAGTATAAGTGAGGAGAGTGTGTTCCCCTGATGGTTTAATATACACAGGACATGTTACCAGGTGAACAGTTTAAGTTAGGAGAGTGTATTTCGCTGATGTTTTAATACACACGGGACATGTTACCAGGTGAACAGTGTAAGTGAGGAGAGCGTGTTCCGCTGATGGTTTAATATACACGAGACATGTTACCAGGTGAACAGTATAAGTGAGGCGAGTGTGTTCCCCAGATTGTTTAATATACACGGGACATGTTACCAGGTGAACAGTATAAGTGAGGAGTGTGTGTTCCCCTGTTTGTTTAATACACACGGGACATGTTACCAGGTGAACAATATAAGTGAGGAGAATGTGTTCCCCTGTTTGTTTAATACACACGGGACATGTTACCAGGTGAACAGTATAAGTGAGGAGAGTGTTTTCCCCTGATTGTTTAATACACACGGGACATGTTACCAGGTGAACAGTATAAGTGAGGAGAGTGTGTTCCCCTGTTTGTTTAATACACACGGGACATGTTAGCAGGTGAACAGTATAAGTGAGGAGATTGTGTTCCCCTGTTTGTTTAATACACACGGGACATGTTACCAGGTGAACATTATAAGTGAGGAGAGTGTGTTCCCCTGTTTGTTTAATACACACGGGACATGTTACCAGGTGAACAGTATAAGTGAGGAGATTGTGTTCCCCTGTTTGTTTAATACACACGGGACATGTTACCAGGTGAACAGTATAAGTGAGGAGAGTGTGTTCCCCTAATTGTTTTTTACATATGGGACATTTCACCAGGTGAACAGTATAAGTGAGGAGACGGTGTTCCCCTGTTGTTTTAATACACACGGGACATGTTACCAGGTGAACAGTATAAGTGAGGAGAGTGTGTTCCCCTGATTGTTTAATATACACAGGACATGTTACCAGGTGAACAGTATAAGTGAGGAGAGTGTGTTCCCCTGATTGTTTAATACATAAGGGACATGTTACCAGGTGAATAGTATAATTGAGGAGAGTGTGTTCCCCTGAAGGTTTAATATACACGGGACATGTTACCAGATGAACTTGATAAGTGATGAGAGTGTGTTCCCTGATTGTTTAATACACACGGGACATGTTAGCAGGTGAACAGTATAGGTGAGGAGAGTGTGTTCCCCTAATGTTTTTATAGACACGGGACAAGTTACCAGGTGAACAGTATAAGGGAGGAGAGTGTGTTCCCCTGAAGGTTTAATATACACTGGACTTGTTGCCAGGTGAACAGTATAAGTGAGGAGAGTGTGTTCCCCTGATGGTTTAATATAAACGGGACATTTTACCAGGTGAACAGTATAGGTGAGGAGAGAGTGTTCCCCTGATGGTTTGAAATGCACCGGACACGTTAACAGGCGAACAGTAAAGTCAGGAGAGTGTGTTCCCCTAAATGGTTTAATATACACGGGACATGGAACAGGTGAACAGTATAAGTGAGGAGAGTGTGTTCCCCTGATGGTTTAATATACACGGGACATGTTACCATTTGAACAGCATAAGTGAGGAGAGTGTGTTCCCCTGATGGTTTAATATTGAGGGGACATGTTACCAGGTGAACAGTATAAGTGAGGAAAGTGTGTTCCCCTGATGGTTTAATATACACGGGACATGGAACAGGTGAACAGTATAAGTGAGGAGAGTGTGTTCCCCTGATGGTTGAATACACACGGGACATGTAAACAGGTGAACAGTATAAGTGAGGAGAGAGTGTTCCCCTGATTGTTTAATACGCATGGGACATGTTACCAGGTGAACAGTATAAGTGAGGACAGTGTGTTCCCCTGATGGTTTAATATACACGGGACATGTAAACAGGTGAACAGAATAAGTGAGGAGAGGGTGTTCCCCTGATGGTTTAATATACACGGGACATGTAAACAGGTGAACAGTATAAGTGAGGAGAGTGTGTTCCCCTGATTGTTTAATACGCACGGGACATGTTACCAGATGAACAGTATAAGTGAGGAGAGTGTGATCCCATGATGGTTTAATATACAAGGGACATGGAAACAGGTGAACAGCACAAGTGAGGAAAGTGTGTTCCCCTGCTGGTTTAATATACACGGGACATGTAAACAGGTGAACAGTATAAGTGAGGAGAGAGTGTTCCCCTGATTGTTTAATACGCACGGGACATGTTACCAGGTGAACAGTATAAGTGAGGAGAGTGTGTTCCCCTGATGGTTTAATATACACGGGACATGTAAACAGGTGAACAGAATAAGTGAGGAGAGGGTGTTCCCCTGATGGTTTAATATACACGGGACTTGTTGCCAGGTGAACAGTATAAGTGAGGAGAGAGTGTTCCCCTGATTGTTTAATACGCACGGGACATGTTACCAGGTGAACAGTATAAGTGAGGAGAGTGTGTTCCCCTGATGGTTTAATATACACGGGACATGTAAACAGGTGAACAGAATAAGTGAGGAGAGGGTGTTCCCCTGAAGGTTTAATATACACTGGACTTGTTGCCAGGTGAACAGTATAAGTGAGGAGAGTGTGTTCCCCTGATGGTTTAATATAAACGGGACATTTTACCAGGTGAACAGTATAGGTGAGGAGAGAGTGTTCCCCTGATGGTTTGAAATGCACCGGACACGTTAACAGGCGAACAGTAAAGTCAGGAGAGTGTGTTCCCCTAAATGGTTTAATATACACGGGACATGGAACAGGTGAACAGTATAAGTGAGGAGAGTGTGTTCCCCTGATGGTTTAATATACACGGGACATGTTACCATTTGAACAGCATAAGTGAGGAGAGTGTGTTCCCCTGATGGTTTAATATTGAGGGGACATGTTACCAGGTGAACAGTATAAGTGAGGAAAGTGTGTTCCCCTGATGGTTTAATATACACGGGACATGGAACAGGTGAACAGTATAAGTGAGGAGAGTGTGTTCCCCTGATGGTTGAATACACACGGGACATGTAAACAGGTGAACAGTATAAGTGAGGAGAGAGTGTTCCCCTGATTGTTTAATACGCATGGGACATGTTACCAGGTGAACAGTATAAGTGAGGACAGTGTGTTCCCCTGATGGTTTAATATACACGGGACATGTAAACAGGTGAACAGAATAAGTGAGGAGAGGGTGTTCCCCTGATGGTTTAATATACACGGGACATGTAAACAGGTGAACAGTATAAGTGAGGAGAGTGTGTTCCCCTGATTGTTTAATACGCACGGGACATGTTACCAGATGAACAGTATAAGTGAGGAGAGTGTGATCCCATGATGGTTTAATATACAAGGGACATGGAAACAGGTGAACAGCACAAGTGAGGAAAGTGTGTTCCCCTGCTGGTTTAATATACACGGGACATGTAAACAGGTGAACAGTATAAGTGAGGAGAGAGTGTTCCCCTGATTGTTTAATACGCACGGGACATGTTACCAGGTGAACAGTATAAGTGAGGAGAGTGTGTTCCCCTGATGGTTTAATATACACGGGACATGTAAACAGGTGAACAGAATAAGTGAGGAGAGGGTGTTCCCCTGATGGTTTAATATACACGGGACATGTAAACAGGTGAACAGTATAAGTGAGGAGAGTGTGTTCCCCTGATTGTTTAATACATAAGGGACATGTTACCAGGTGAAAAGTATAAGTGAGGAGAGTGTGTTCCCCTGATGGTTTAATATACACGGGACATGTTACCAGGTGAACATGATAAGTGATGAGAGTGTGTTCCCCTGATTGTTTAATACACACGGGACATGTTACCAGGTGAACAGTATAGGTGATGAGACTGTGTTACATTGATGGTTTAATAGACACGGGACATGTTACCAAGTGAACAGTATAAGTGAGGAAAGTGTGTTCCCCTAATGTTTTAATAGACACGGGACAAGTTACCAGGTGAACAGTATAAGGGAGGAGAGTGTGTTCCCCTGATGGTTTAATATACACGAGACATTTTGCCAGGTGAACAGTATAAGTGAGGAGAGTGTGTTCCCCTGATGGTTTAATATACACAGGACATGTTACCAGGTGAACAGTTTAAGTTAGGAGAGTGTATTTCGCTGATGTTTTAATACACACGGGACATGTTACCAGGTGAACAGTGTAAGTGAGGAGAGTGTGTTCCGCTGATGGTTTAATATACACGAGACATGTTACCAGGTGAACAGTATAAGTGAGGCGAGTGTGTTCCCCAGATTGTTTAATATACACGGGACATGTTACCAGGTGAACAGTATAAGTGAGGAGTGTGTGTTCCCCTGTTTGTTTAATACACACGGGACATGTTACCAGGTGAACAATATAAGTGAGGAGAATGTGTTCCCCTGTTTGTTTAATACACACGGGACATGTTACCAGGTGAACAGTATAAGTGAGGAGAGTGTTTTCCCCTGATTGTTTAATACACACGGGACATGTTACCAGGTGAACAGTATAAGTGAGGAGAGTGTGTTCCCCTGTTTGTTTAATACACACGGGACATGTTAGCAGGTGAACAGTATAAGTGAGGAGATTGTGTTCCCCTGTTTGTTTAATACACACGGGACATGTTACCAGGTGAACATTATAAGTGAGGAGAGTGTGTTCCCCTGTTTGTTTAATACACACGGGACATGTTACCAGGTGAACAGTATAAGTGAGGAGATTGTGTTCCCCTGTTTGTTTAATACACACGGGACATGTTACCAGGTGAACAGTATAAGTGAGGAGAGTGTGTTCCCCTAATTGTTTTTTACATATGGGACATTTCACCAGGTGAACAGTATAAGTGAGGAGACGGTGTTCCCCTGTTGTTTTAATACACACGGGACATGTTACCAGGTGAACAGTATAAGTGAGGAGAGTGTGTTCCCCTGATTGTTTAATATACACAGGACATGTTACCAGGTGAACAGTATAAGTGAGGAGAGTGTGTTCCCCTGATTGTTTAATACATAAGGGACATGTTACCAGGTGAATAGTATAATTGAGGAGAGTGTGTTCCCCTGAAGGTTTAATATACACGGGACATGTTACCAGATGAACTTGATAAGTGATGAGAGTGTGTTCCCTGATTATTTAATACACACGGGACATGTTAGCAGGTGAACAGTATAGGTGAGGAGAGTGTGTTCCCCTAATGTTTTTATAGACACGGGACAAGTTACCAGGTGAACAGTATAAGGGAGGAGAGTGTGTTCCCCTGAAGGTTTAATATACACTGGACTTGTTGCCAGGTGAACAGTATAAGTGAGGAGAGTGTGTTCCCCTGATGGTTTAATATACACTGGACATGTTACAAGGTGAACAGTTTAAGTTAGGAGAGTGTGTTTCGCTGATGTTTTAATACACACGGGACATGTTACCAGGTGAACAGTATAAGTGAGGCGAGTGTGTTCCCCAGATTATTTAATATACACTGGACATGTTACCAGGTGAACAGTATAAGTGAGGAGAATGTGTTCCCCTGTTTGTTTAATACACACGGGACATGTTACCAGGTGAACAGTATAAGTGAGGAGAGTGTGTTCCCCTGTTTGTTTAATACACACGGGACATGTTACCAGGTGAACAGTATAAGTGAGGAGATTGTGTTCCCCTGTTTGTTTAATACACACGGGACATGTTACCAGGTGAACAGTATAAGTGAGGCTAGTGTGTTCCCCTGTTTGTATAATACACACGGGACATGTTACCAGGTGAACAGTATCAGTGAGGAGATTGTGTTCCCCTGTTTGTTTAATACACACGGGACATGTCAACAGGTGAACAGTATAAGTGAGGAGAGTGTGTTCCCCTGATGGTTTAATATACACAGGACATGTTACCAGGAGAACAGTATAAGTGAGGAGAGTGTGTTCCCCAGATTGTTTAATACACACGGGACATGTTACCAGGTGAACAGTATAAGTGAGGAGAGTGTGTTCCCCTGATTGTTTAATACACACGGGACATGTTACCAGGTGAACAGTATAAGTGAGGAGAGTGTGTTCCCCTGTTTGTTTAATACACACGGGACATGTTACCAGGTGAACAGTATAAGTGAGGAGAGTGTTTTCCACTGATTGTTTTTTACATATGGGACATTTCACCAGGTGAACAGTATAAGTGAGGAGACTGTGTTCCCCTGATGTTTCAATACACACGGGACATGTTACCAGGTGAACGGTATTTGTGAGGAGAGTGTGTTCCCCTGATGCTTTAATACACACGGGACATGTTACCAGGTGAACAGTATAAGAGAGGAGAGTGTGTTCCCCTGATGTTTTAATACACATGGGACATGTTACCAGGTGAACCGTATAAGTGAGGAGAGTGTGTTCCCCTGATTGTTTAATACACATGGGACATGTTTCCAGGTGAACAGTGTAAGTGAGGAGAGTGCGTTCCCCTGATGGTTTAATATACACGAGACATGTTACCAGGTGAACAGTATAAGTGAGGAGCGTGTGTTCCTCTGATTGTTTCATGAACTCAGGACATGTTGCCTGGTGAACAGTATAAGTGAGGAGAGTGTGTTCCCCTAATGTTTTAATATACGCAGGACATGTCACCAGATGAACAGTATAAGTGAGGAGAGTGTGTTCCCCTGATGTTTTTAGAATTAGAATTAGAATATTACAGCGCAGTACAGGCCCTTCGGCCCTCGATGTTGCGCCGATCATCTGACCTACACTATTCCATTTACATCCATATGTCTATCCAATGAGCACTTAAATGCCCTTAAAGTTGGCGAGTCTACTACTGTTGCAGGCAGGGCGTTCCACGCCCCTACTACTCTCTGCGTAAAGAAACTACCTCTGACATCTGTCCTATATCTTTCACCCCTCAACTTAAAGCTATGTCCCCTCGTGTTTGCCATCCTCATCCGAGGAAAAAGACTCTCACTATCCACCCTATCTAACCCTCTGATTATCTTGTATGTCTCTATTAAGTCACCTCTCCTCCTCCTTCTCTCTAACGAAAACAACCCCAAGTCCCTCAGCCTTTCCTCGTAAGACCTTCCTTCCATACCAGGCAACATCCTAGTAAATCTCCTCTGCACCCTTTCCAAAGCTTCGACATCCTTCCTATAATGCGGTGACCAGAACTGCACGCAATACTCCAGGTGCAGTCTCACCAGAGTTTTGTACAGCTGCAGCATGACCTCGTGGCTCCGAAACTCGATCCCCCTACTAATAAAAGCTAACACACCATATGCCTTCTTAACAGCCCTATTAACCTGGGTAGCAACTTTCAGGGATTTATGTACCTGGATACCAAGATCTCTCTGCTCATCTACACTATCAAGAATCTTCCCATTATCCCAGTACTCTGCATTGCTGTTACTCCTTCCAAAGTGAATCACCTCACACTTCTCCGCATTAAACTCCATTTGCCATCTCTCAGCCCAGCTCTGCAGCCTATCTATGTCCCTCTGTACCCTACAACACCCTTCGACAATATCCACAACTCCACCGACCTTCGTGTCATCCGCAAATTTACTAACCCACCCTTCTACACCCTCATCCAGGTCGTTTATAAAAATGACAAACAGCAGTGGCCCCAAAACAGAACCTTGCGGTACACCACTAGTAACTAAACTCCAGGATGAACATTTGCCATCAACCACCACCCTCTGTCTTCTTTCAGCTAGCCAATTTCTGATCCAAAGCTCTAAATCACCTTCAACCCCATACTTCCGTATTTTCTGCAATAGCCTACCGTGGGAAACCTTATCAAACGCCTTACTGAAATCCATATACACCACATCCACGGCTTTACCCTCATCCACCTGTTTGGTCACCTTCTCGAAAAACTCAATAAGGTTTGTGAGGCACGACCTACCATTCACAAAACCGTGCTGACTATCGCAAATGAACTTATTCTTTTCAAGATGATTATAAATCCTGTCTCTTATAACCTTTTCCAACATTTTACCCACAACCGAAGTAAGGCTCACAGGTCTATAATTACCAGGGCTGTCTCTACTCCCCTTCTTGAACACTTCAGGGGTAAACACTCTCCTCACTTATACTGTTCACCTGGTAACATGTCCCATGTGTATTAAACAATCAGGGGAACACATTCTCCTCACTTACACTGTTTACGTGGTAACATGTCCTGTGTCTATTAAAACATCAGGGGAACACACTCTCCTCACTTATACTGTTCATCTGGTGACATGTCCTGCGTATATTAAAACATCAGGGGAACACACTCTCCTCACTTATACTGTTCACCAGGCAACATGTCCTGAGTGCATTAAACAATCAGAGGAACACACGCTCCTCACTTATACTGTTCACCTGGTAACATGTCTCGTGTATATTAAACCATCAGGGGAACACACTCTCCTCATATGTTTCATATACACGAGACATGTTAACAGGTGAACAGTGTAAGTGAGGAGAGTGTGTTCCCCTGATGGTTTAATATACACGAGACATGTTACCAGGTGAACAGTATAAGTGAGGAGCGTGTGTTCCTCTGATTGTTTAATGCACTCAGGACATGTTGCCTGGTGAACAGTATAAGTGAGGAGAGTGTGTTCCCCTGATGTTTTAATATACGCAGGACATGTCACCAGATGAACAGTATAAGTGAGGAGAGTGTGTTCCCCTGATTGTTTAATAGAAACGGGACATGTTACCAGGTGAACAGTATAAGTGAGGAGAGTGTGTTCCCCTGATGTTTTAATACACACGGGACATGTTACCAGGTGAACAGTATAAGTGAGGAGAGTGGGTTCCCCTGATGTTTTAATACACACGGGACATTTTGCCAGGTGAACAGTATAAGTGAGGAGAGGGTGTTCCCCTGATGTTTTAATACACACGGGACATGTTACCAGATGAACAGTATAAGTGAGGAGAGTGTGTTCCCCTAATGTTTTAATAGACACGGGACAAGTTACCAGGTGAACAGTATAAGTGAGGAGAGTGTGTTCCCCTGATTGTTTCATATACACGAGACATGTTAACAGGTGAACAGTGTAAGTGAGGAGAGTGTGTTCCCCTGATGGTTTAATATACACGAGACATGTTACCAGGTGAACCGTATAAGTGAGGAGAGTGTGTTCCCCTGATTGTTTAATACACATGGGACATGTTTCCAGGTGAACAGTGTAAGTGAGGAGAGTGTGTTCCCCTGATGGTTTAATATACACGAGACATGTTACCAGGTGAACAGTATAAGTGAGGAGCGTGTGTTCCTCTGATTGTTTAATGCACTCAGGACATGTTGCCTGGTGAACAGTATAAGTGAGGAGAGTGTGTTCCCCTGATGTTTTAATATACGCAGGACATGTCACCAGATGAACAGTATAAGTGAGGAGAGTGTGTTCCCCTGATGTTTTAATAGACACAGGACATGTTACCAGGTAAACAGTGTAAGTGAGGAGAATGTGTTCCCCTGATTGTTTAATACACATGGGACATGTTACCAGGTGAACAGTATAAGTGAGGAGAGTGTTTACCCCTGATGTTTTAAGACACACGGGACATGTTACCAGATAAACAGTGTAAGTGAGGAGAATGTGTTCCCCTGATTGTTTAATACACACGGGACATGTTAGCAGGTGAACAGCATAAGTGAGGAGAGTGTGTTCCCCTGATAGTTTAATATACACAGGACATGTTACTACGTGAACAGTATAAGTGAGGAGAGTGTGTTCCCCTGATGGGTTAATACACACAGAACATGCTTCCAGGTGAACAGTTTTAGTGAGGAGAGTGTGTTCCCCTGATGGTTTAATATAAACAGACATGTTACCAGGTGAACAGTATTAGTGAGGAGAGTGCGTTCCCCTGATGGTTTTATGCACTCCGGACATGTCACTAGGTGAACAGTATAAGTGAGGAGAGTATGTTCCCCTGATTGTTTAATGCACACAGGACATGTTACCAGGTGAACAGTATAAGTGAGGAGAGTGTGTTCCCCTGATGTTTTAATATACGCAGGACATGTTACCAGGTGAACAGTATAAGTGAGGAGAGTGTGTTCCCCTGATGGTTTAATATACACGGGACATGTTAGCAGATGAACAGTAAAGTGAGGATAGTGTGTTCCCCTGATGGTTTAATATACACGGGACATGTTACCAGGTGAACAGTATAAGTGAGGAGAGTGTTTTCCCTGATTGTTTAATATACACGGGACATGTTACCAGGTGAACAGTATAAGTGAGGAGAGTGTGTTCCCCTGATGGTTTAATATACACGGGACATGTTACCAGGTGAACAGTATAAGTGAGGAGATTGTGTTCCCCTGATTGTTTAATACTGATGGGACATGTTACCAGGTGAACAGTATAAGTGAGGAGAGTGTGTTCCCCTGATGGTTTAATACACACAGGACATGTTACCAGGTGAAGAGTATAAGTGAGGAGAGTGTGTTCCCATGATTGTTTAATACTGACGGGACATGTAACCAGGTGAACAGTATATGAGAGGAGATTGTGTTCCCCTGATGGTTTAATATACACAGGACATGTTACCTGGTGAACAGTATAAGTGAGGAGAGTGTGTTCCCCTGATTGTTTAATACACACGGGGCATGTGACAAGGTGAACAGTATAAGTGAGGAGATTGTGTTCCCCTGATTGTTTAATACTGATGGGACATGTTACCAGGTGAAGAGTATAAGTGAGGAGATTGTGTTCCCATGATTGTTTAATACTGACAGGACATGTCACCAGGTGAACAGTATATGAGAGGAGATTGTGTTCCCCTGATGGTTTAATATACACAGGACATGTTACCTGGTGAACAGTATAAGTGAGGAGAGTGTGTTCCCCTGATTGTTTAATACACACGGGACATGTTACAAGGTGAACAGTATAAGTGAGGAGAGTGTGTTCCCATGATTGTTTAATACTGACGGGACATGTAACCAGGTGAACAGTATAAGTGAGGAGAGTGTGTTCCCCTGATGTTTTTATGCACTCCGGACATGTCACTAGGTGAACAGTATAAGTGAGGAGAGTATGTTCCCCTGATTGTTTAATGCACACAGGACATGTTACCAGGTGAACAGTATAAGTGAGGAGAGCGCGTTCCCCTGATGGTTTTATGCACTCCGGACATGTCACTAGGTGAACAGTATAAGTGAGGACAGTATGTTCCCCTGATTGTTTAATACTGACGGGACATGTCACCAGGTGAACAGTATAAATGAGGAGAGTGTGTTCCCCTGATGTTTTAATATACGCAGGACATGTTACCAGGTGAGTTGTATAAGTGAGGAGAGTGTGTTCCCCTCATGGTTTAATATACACGGGACATGTTAGCAGATGAACAGTAAAGTGAGGAGAGTGTGTTCCCCTCATGGTTTAATATACACGGGACATGTCACCAGGTGAACAGTATAAGTGAGGAGAGTGTGTTCTCCTGATTGTTTAATACACACGGGACATGTTACCAGGTGAAGAGTATAAGTGAGGAGAGTGTGTTCCCCTGATTGTTTAATGCACCCAGGACATTTCACTGGGTGAACAGTATAAGTGAGTAGAGTGTGTTCCCATGATTGTTTAATACACACGGGACATTTCACTGGGTGAACAGTATAAGTGAGTAGAGTGTGTTCCCCTGAATGTTTAATACTGATGGGACATGTTACCAGGTGAAGAGTATAATTGAGGAGAGTGTGTTCCCATGATTGTTTAATACTGACGGGACATGTAACCAGGTGAACAGTATAAGTGAGGAGAGTGTGTTCCCCTGAATGTTTAATACTGATGGGACATGTTACCAGGTGAAGAGTATAAGTGAGGAGAGTGTGTTCCCCTGATTGTTTAATACTGACGGGATGGGAGTGGGGGAGGGCAGTCGGGGAGTGGAGTGGGGGAGTGAAGTGGGAGGGGAGTGGGGGAATGGAGTGGGAGGGGAATGGGGGAGTGCAGTGGGAGGCGAGTGGGAGGTGGAGTGGGAGGCGAGTGGGAGGGGGCGTGGGAGGGGTAGTGGGAGGGGAGTGGGAGGGGTGTGGGGGGGAGTGGGAGGAGGTAGGGGAGAGGAGGAGGGGAGGGGGGAAGGGGAGGGGTGAGGGTGAGGGGATTGCGATGGGAGGGGGTAGGTGAGCGTTAAGGGGAGTGGGAGAGGGGAGTGAGGGAGGGGAGTGGGGAAGTGGCAGGGGTTGGGGAGTGGGAGTGGGAGATGGGTGGCGGACGGGTGTGGGAAGTGGGTGGAGGCGGGGTTGGGAAGGTGAGTGGGGGAGGGGAGTGGGGGAGGGGAGTGGGAAGGGGGTGTTGGAGAGGTTGGGAAGGTTTGTGGGGGAGGGGAGTGGGGAAGGGGGTGGGGGAGGGGAGTGGGGAAGGGGTGGGGGAGGGGTTGGGAAGGTGATTGGGGGAGGGGAGTGGGGGCGGGTTGTGTGGGAGGGGAGTGGTGGAGGGGTATGCAGGAGGGGATTGGGAGAGGGGAGAGGGGGAGTGAAGTGGGGGATCGGAGTGGGAAGGGGTGGGGGAGGGGTTGGGAAGGGGATTGGGGGAGGGGTCTGGGGGAGGGGTGTGCGGGTGGGGAGGGGGGAATTGATTGGGAAGGGGAGTGGGGGAGGGGAGAGGAGGGGAGTAGGGGCGGCAGTGGGAGAGGGGAGTGGGAAGGGGAGTGGAGTAGGGGAGAGGAGGGTAGGAGGATAGAGTAGGGGAGGAGGGGGAGGAGGGTAGAGGAGGGGAGTAGGGGTGGCTGTGGGAGAGGGGAGTGGGAATGGGAGTGGAGGAGGGGAGAGGAGGGGAGGAGGGTAGAGTAGGGGAGGAGGGGAGAGGAGGGGAGTAGGGGGGAGGGGATGGGAGAGGAGAGTGGGAAGAGGAGTGGTGGAGGGGAGAGGAGGGGAGTCGGGTAGGCTGTGGGAGAGGGGAATGGGGGAGGGGAGGCTGTGGGAGATTGGAGTGGAAAGGGTAGTGGGGGAGGGAAGAGGTGGGGAGAGGAGGCTGTGAGAGAGGGGAATGGCAAGGGGAGTGTGGAGGGGAGAGGATGGGAATGGGGAGGCTGTGGGAGAGGGGCGTGGTAAGCGGAAGGTGGAGGGGAGCGGAGGGAGGAGAGGGGTAGCGAGTGGGAGTGGTAGAGGGAAGTGTGTGAAGGGAGTGTGGGAGGGTTGAAGGGGAGCGGAGTGGAGGAGGGATGTGAGGGACGGTGAGTGGCTGAGGGGAGTGGGACAGGGGAGTGGAAAGGGAGTGGGATAGGGTAGTGGGGGAGGGGAGTGGAAGCGGAGTGGGGAGGGGAGTGGAAGGGGAGTGGGGGAGGTGAGTGGAAGGGGAGTGGGGGGGAGTGGAGTGGAAGGGGAGTGGGGGAGGGGAGTGGGGGAGGGGAGTGGAAGTGGAGTGGGCGAGCAAAGTTGGAAGGACTGTGGGACGGAAGTTTGAGGGGAGTTGGAAGGGGAGGGGAGTGGGAGAGGGGAGTGGAAGGGGAGTGGGGGAAGGGAGGGGAGAGGGAGGGGAAGGTGGAGGGGAGCGGAAGGAGGAGTGGGGTAGCGAGTGGGAGTGGCAGAGGGAAGTGTGTAAAGGGAGTGTGGGAGTGTTGAAGGGGAGCGGGGTGGAGGA
The DNA here is from genome assembly GCF_036365525.1 of Heterodontus francisci. Classification (NCBI taxonomy): domain Eukaryota; kingdom Metazoa; phylum Chordata; class Chondrichthyes; order Heterodontiformes; family Heterodontidae; genus Heterodontus; species Heterodontus francisci. Next base: position 1,399,476 of record NW_027140186.1, read on the forward strand.
GGGATGTGGGGGACGGTGAGTGGGTGAGGGGAGTGGGACAGGGGAGTGGAAAGGGAGTGGGAAAGGGTAGTGGGGGAGGGGAGTGGAAGCGGAGTGGGGAGGGGAGTGGAAGGGGACTGGGGGAGGTGAGTGGAAGGGGAGTGGGGGGGAGTGGAGTGGAAGGGGAGTGGGGGAGGGGAGTGGGGAGGGGAGTGGAAGGGGAGTGGGGGAAGGGAGGGGAGGGGGAGGGGAAGGTGGAGGGGAGCGGAAGTAGGAGAGGGGTAGCGAGTGGGAGTGGCGGAGGGAAGTGTTTGATGGGAGTGTGGGAGGGTTGAAGGGGAGCGGAGTGGAGGAGGGATGTGGGGGACGGTGAGTGGGTGAGGGGAGTGGGACAGGGGAGTGGAAAGGGAGTGGGAAAGGGTAGTGGGGGAGGGGAGTGGAAGCGGAGTGGGGAGGGAGTGGAAGGGGGGAATGGGAGTGGAGGAGGGGGGAGTGGGGGAGGGGGTGTGGGGGGGTGGAGTGGTGGAGGGGAGTGGGGGAGGGGAGAGTGGGAGGGGCGTGGGGAGGGGACTGGGGGAGCGAAGTGGAAAGGAGAGTGGGTGAGGGGAGAGGGACAGCAGAGTGGAAGGGGAGTGGGAAAGGGTAGTGGGGGAGGGGAGTGGAAGCGGAGTGGGGAGGGGAGTGGAAGGGGATTTGGGGAGTGGAGTGGAAGGGGATTGGGGGGGGAGGGGAGTGGGGGAGGGGAGTGGGGGAGGGGAGTGGAAGGGGAGTGGGCGAGCAAAGTGGGAAGGAGAGTGGGGGAGGGGAGTGGAGGTGGGATTTTGGGGACGGGAGTGGGGGTTGAGGAGTGTGGGAGGGGAGTGATGTAGGGTAGTGGTGGAGGGTGGTTGGGGCAGGGGAGTTGGGGAGGGTCGTGTGTTAGGGGAATGGGGAGGGGGTTTGGGGAGCGGAATGGAGGAGGGAAGTTTGGGAGGCGAGTGGGGAGGGGAGTGGGTGAGCGAAGTGGGAAGGAGAGTGGGGGAGGGGTGTGGGATAGGGGAGTGGGGGAGGGGAGTTGGAAGGGGAGTGGGGGAGGGGAGTTGGAAGGGGAGTGGGGGAGGGGAGTTGGAAGGGGAGTGGGGGAGGGGAGTGGGGAAGTGGGGGAGTGAAGTGGGAAGGAGAGTGGGGGAGGGGAGTACGAAGGAGAGTGGGGGAGGGGAATGCGAAGGAGAGTGGGGGAGGGGAGTGCATAGGGGTGTGGGAAGGGGTGTGAGGGAGGGGAGTGGGAATGGGAGTGGGGGAGGGGATTGGAAGGGCAGTGGGGGCGGGGAGTGGAGTAGTGGAGAGGAGAGGAGTGGAGAGGAGGAGAGTGGGGTCGTGGAGTTGGGGAGGGGATTGGGAAGGGGAGTGGGGAGGAGAGAGGAGGGGGAGAGGAGAGGGGTAGAGAGTGGGAGTGGTGGAGGGAAGTGGGGGAGAAGAGTGTGGGAGGAGAGAAGGGAAGGGGACTGGGGTAGGGGAGTGGGAGTGGGGTGTGGAGAAGTGGAGTGGGGGTGGGGTGTGGTGCAGGGGAGTGGGTGTGTGGGGGGAGTGGGTAGGGGAGTTGGTGAGGGGTGTGGAGGAAGGGAGTGGGTGTGTGTAGGGGAGTGGGGTCGGGGAGTGGGTGTGGGGTGTGGAGGAGGGGAGTGGGGGAGGAGATTGGGGAGGGGAGTGGGGGAGGGGAGTGGGGAGGAGCGTGGAGTAGGGGAGTGGTGGAGGGGAGTGGGGTAGGGGAATGGGGAGGGGGGTTGGGAGCGGAGTGGAGTAAGGACGTTTGGGAGGGGAGTGGGGGAGGGGAGTGATATAGGGGAGTGGTGGAGGGGTGTGGGGTAGGGGAATTGGGGCGGGGAGTGGGCAAGGGGAGCTGGGGAGCGCAGTGGGGTAGGGGAGTCGGGGAGTGAGTTTGGAGAGGGGAGTGGGGTAGGGATGTGGGGGTGGAGAGTGGGGGTGAGCGGGGAGGGGAGAGGGATAGGGGAGTGGGGGATGTGTGTGGGAGGGAGTTGGGCAGGGGAATGGGTGTGGGAAGTTGGGGAGGGGAGTTGGGGAGGGGAGTGGGGGATGGGAGTTAGGGAGGGGAGTGGGGGAGGTGAGTGGGAGGGAGTTGGTGGGGGGAGTTGGAAGGGGAGTGGGGGAGGGGAGTGGGTGGGGTGTGGGGGAGGGGCGTAGAAGGAATGTGGGGTAGGGAAGTGGAAATGGTGTGGAGGAGGGGAGTGAGGGAGGGGATGTGGGGAGGGGAGTGGGGAGGGGAGTGCGGGTGGGGAGTGGAAGGGGAGTGGGGGAGGGGAGTGGGAAGGAGAGTGGGGGAGGGGAGTTGGAAGGGGAGAGGGAAGGGGAGTGGAAATGGAGTGGGGTAGGGGAGTGGGGGAGGGGTGTGGGTATGGGGAGTAGGGGAGGGGAGTAGAGGAGGAGATTTGGGGACGGGAGTGGGGTTGGGGAGTGGGGGAGGGGTGTGATGTAGGGTAGTGGTGGAGGGGGGTTGGGGAGGGGAGTTGGGGAGGGGAGTTGGGGAGGGGAGTGGGGTAGGGGAATGGGGAGGGGGGTTGGGGAGCGGAATGGAGGAGGGAAGTTTATGAGGCGAGTGGGGGAGGGGAGTGGAGAGGAGTGAAGAGGAGGGGAGTGGGGGAGGGGTGTGATGTCGGGTAGTGGTGGAGGGGGGTTGGGGAGGGGAGTTGGGGAGGGGAGTGGGGTAGGGGAATGGGGAGGGGGGTTGGGGAGCGGAATGGAGGAGGGAAGTTTGGGAGGCAAGTGGGGGAGGGGAGTGGAGAGGAGTGGAGAGGAGGGGAGTGGGGGAGGGGATTGGGAAGGGGAGTGGGGAGGAGAGATGAGGGGGAGAGGAGAGAGGTAGAGAGTGGGAGTGGTGGAGGGAAGTGGGGGAGGAGATTGTGGGAGGAGAGAAGGTGAGGGGACTGGGGTAGGGGAGTGGGTGTGGGGAGTGGTGCAGGGGGTTGGGTGTGTGGAGGGGGAGTGGGGTAGGGGAGTGGGAGTGGAGTGTGGAGGAGGGGAGAGGAGGGGAGGAGGGTAGAGTAGGGGAGGAGGGGGCAGGAGGGTAGAGGAGGGGAGTAGGGGTGGCTGTGGGAGAGGGGAGTGGGAATGGGAGTGGAGGAGGGGAGAGGAGGGGAGGAGGGTAGAGTAGGGGAGGAGGGGAGAGGAGGGGAGTAGGGGGGAGGGGATGGGAGAGGTGAGTGGGAAGAGGAGTGGTGGAGGGGAGAGGAGGGGAGTCGGGTAGGCTGTGGGAGAGGGGAATGGGGGAGGGGAGGCTGTGGGAGATTGGAGTGGGAAGGGTAGTGGGGGAGGGAAGAGGTGGGGAGAGGAGGCTGTGAGAGAGAGGGAATGGCAAGGGGAGTGTGGAGGGGAGAGGATGGGAATGGTGAGGCTGTGGGAGAGGGGCGTGGTAAGCGGAAGGTGGAGGGGAGCGGAGGGAGGAGAGGGGTAGCGAGTGGGAGTGGCAGAGGGAAGTGTGTGAAGGGAGTGTGGGAGGGTTGAAGGGGAGCGGAGTGGAGGAGGGATGTGAGGGACGGTGAGTGGCTGAGGGGAGTGGGACAGGGGAGTGGAAAGGGAGTGGGATAGGGTAGTGGGGGAGGGGAGTGGAAGCGGAGTGGGGAGGGGAGTGGAAGGGGAGTGGGGGAGGTGAGTGGAAGGGGAGTGGGGGGAGTGGAGTGGAAGGGGAGTGGGGAGGGGAGTGGGGGAGGGGAGTGGAAGTGGAGTGGGCGAGCAAAGTTGGAAGGACGGTGGGAGGGGAGTTTGAGGGGAGTTGGAAGGGGAGGGGAGTGGGAGAGGGGAGTGGAAGGGGAGTGGGAGAAGGGAGGGGAGAGGGAGGGGAAGGTGGAGGGGAGTGGAAGGAGGAGAGGGGTAGCGAGTGGGAGTGGCGGAGGGATGTGTGTAAAGGGAGTGTGGGAGTGTTGAAGGGGAGCGGAGTGGAGGAGGGATGTGGGGGACGGTGAGTGGGTGAGGGGAGTGGGACAGGGGAGTGGAAAGGGAGTGGGAAAGGGTAGTGGGGGAGGGGAGTGGAAGCGGAGTGGGGAGGGGAGTGGAAGGGGAGTGGGGGAGGTGAGTGGAAGGGGTGTGGGGGGGAGTGGAGTGGAAGGGGAGTGGGGGAGGGGAGTGGGGAGGGGAGTGGAAGGGGAGTGGGGGAAGGGAGGGGAGGGGGAGGGGAAGGTGGAGGGGAGCGGAAGGAGGAGAGGGGTAGCGAGTGGGAGTGGCGGAGGGAAGTGTTTGATGGGAGTGTGGGAGGGTTGAAGGGGAGCGGAGTGGAGGAGGGATGTGGGGGACGGTAAGTGGGTGAGGGGAGTGGGACAGGGGAGTGGAAAGGGAGTGGGAAAGGGTAGTGGGGGAGGGGAGTGGAAGCGGAGTGGGGAGGGAGTGGAAGGGGGGAATGGGAGTGGAGGAGGGGGAGTGGGGGAGGGGGTGTGGGGGAGTGGAGCGGTGGAGGGGAGTGGGGGAGGGGAGTGTGGGAGGGGCGTGGGGAGGGGACTGGGGGAGCGAAGTGGAAAGGAGAGTGGGTGAGGGGAGTGGGACAGCAGAGTGGAAGGGGAGTGGGAAAGGGTAGTGGGGGAGTGGAGTGGAAGCGGAGTGGGGAGGGGAGTGGAAGGGGATTTGGGGAGGGAGTGGAAGGGGATTGGGGGGAGGGGAGTGGGGGAGGGGAGTGGGGGATGGGAGTGGAAGGGGAGTGGGCGAGCAAAGTGGGAAGGAGAGTGGGGGAGGGGAGTGGAGGTGGGATTTTGGGGACGGGAGTGGGGTTGAGGAGTGGGGAGGGGAGTGATGTAGGGTAGTGGTGGAGGGTGGTTGGGGCAGGGGAGTTGGGGAGGGTCGTGTGTTAAGGGAATGGGGAGGGGGTTTGGGGAGCGGAATGGAGGAGGGAAGATTTGGAGGTGAGTGGGGAGGGGAGTGGGTGAGCGAAGTGGGAAGGAGAGTGGGGGAGGGGTGTGGGATAGGGGAGTGGGGGAGGGGAGTTGGAAGGGGAGTGGGGGAGGGGAGTTGGAAGGGGAGTGGGGGAGGGGAGTGTGGAAGTGGGGGAGTGAAGTGGGAAGGAGAGTGGGGGAGGGGAGTACGAAGGAGAGTGGGGGAGGGGAATGCGAAGGAGAGTGGGGGAGGGGAGTGCGTAGGGGTGTGGGAAGGGGAGTGAGGGAGGGGAGTGGGAATGGGAGTGGGGGAGGGGAGTGGAAGGGCAGTGGGGGTGGGGAGTGGAGTAGTGGAGAGGAGAGGAGTGGAGAGGAGGAGAGTGGGGTCGTGGAGTTGGGGAGGGGATTGGGAAGGGGAGTGGGGAGGAGAGAGGAGGGGGAGAGGAGAGGGGTAGAGAGTGGGAGTGGTGGAGGGAAGTGGGGGAGAAGAGTGTGGGAGGAGAGAAGGGAAGGGGACTGGGGTAGGGGAGTGGGAGTGGGGTGTGGAGAAGTGGAGTGGGGGTGGGGAGTGGTGCAGGGGAGTGGGTGTGTGGGGGGAGTGGGTAGGGGAGTTGGTGAGGGGTGTGGAGGAAGGGAGTGGGTGTGTGTAGGGGAGTGGGGTCGGGGAGTGGGTGTGGGGTGTGGAGGAGGGGAGTGGGGGAGGAGATTGGGGAGGGGAGTGGGGGAGGGGATGGGGGAGGAGCGTGGAGTAGGGGAGTGGTGGAGGGGTGTGGGGTAGGGGAATGGGGGAGGGGGGTTGGGGAGCGGAGTGGAGTAAGGACGTTTGGGAGGGGAGTGGGGGAGGGGAGTGATATAGGGGAGTGGTGGAGGGGTGTGGGGTAGGGGAATTGGGGCGGGGAGTGGGCAAGGGGAGCTGGGGAGCGCAGTGGGGTAGGGGAGTCGGGGAGTGAGTTTGGAGAGGGGAGTGGGGTAGGGATGTGGGGGTGGAGAGAGGGGGTGAGCGGGGGAGGGGAGAGGGATAGGGGAGTGGGGGATGTGTGTGGGAGGGAGTTGGGCAGGGGAATGGGTGTGGGAAGTTGGGGAGGGGAGTTGGGGAGGGGAGTGGGGGATGGGAGTTAGGGAGGGGAGTGGGGGAGGTGAGTGGGAGGGAGTTGGTGGGGGGAGTTGGAAGGGGAGTGGGGGAGGGGAGTGGGTGGGGTGTGGGGGAGGGGCGTAGAAGGAATGTGGGGGAGGGGAGTGAAAATGGTGTGGAGGAGGGGAGTGGGGGAGGGGATGTGGGGAGGGGAGTGGGGGAGGGGAGTGCGGGTGGGGAGTGGAAGGGTAGTGGGGGAGGGGAGTGGGAAGGAGAGTGGGGGAGGGGAGTTGGAAGGGGAGAGGGAAGGAGAGTGGAAATGGAGTGGGGTAGGGGAGTGGGGGAGGGGTGTGGGTATGGGGAGTAGGGGAGGGGAGTGGAGGAGGAGATTTGGGGACGGGAGTGGGGTTGGGGAGTGGGGGAGGGGTGTGATGTAGGGTAGTGGTGGAGGGGGGTTGGGGAGGGGAGTTGGGGAGGGGAGTGGGGTAGGGGAATGGGGAGGGGGGTTGGGGAGCTGAATGGAGGAGGGAAGTTTATGAGGCGAGTGGGGGAGGGGAGTGGAGAGGAGTGAAGAGGAGGGGAGTGGGGGAGGGGTGTGATGTCGGGTAGTGGTGGAGGGGGGTTGGGGAGGGGAGTTGGGGAGGGGAGTGGGGTAGGGGAATGGGGAGGGGTGTTGGGGAGCGGAATGGAGGAGGGAAGTTTGGGAGGCAAGTGGGGGAGGGGAGTGGAGAGGAGTGGAGAGGAGGGGAGTGGGGGAGGGGATTGGGAAGGGGAGTGGGGAGGAGATATGAGGGGGAGAGGAGAGGGGTAGAGAGTGGGAGTGGTGGAGGGAAGTGGGGGAGGAGATTGTGGGAGGAGAGAAGGTGAGGGGACTGGGGTAGGGTAGTGGGTGTGGGGAGTGGTGCAGGGGATTGGGTTTATGGAGGGGAGTGGGGTAGGTGAGTGCGGGAGGGGAGTGGGGGAGGGATTTGGGGGAGGGCAGATGGGGAGGTGAGTGGGGTTGGGGAGTGGGGGAGGGGCATGGGGGAGTGGAGTGGAGGGGAGAGTTTGGGGAGGGGATTTGGGTTGGAGAATGGGGGAGGGTGTTGGGGAGCGGAGTAGGGGAGGGGATTGGGGGAGGGGAGTGGAGTGGGGGAGGAAATTGGGGGAGGGGAGTGGGGGAGGAGATTGGGGGAGGGGAATGGGGGAGGAGTGTGGAGTAGGGGTTTGGGGGAGGGGAGTGGTATAGGGGAAGGGGAGGGGTATTGGAGAACGGGGTGGGGGAGCGGAGTGGAGTAGGGAAGTTTGGGAGGCGAGTGGGGGAGCTGAGTGGGGGAGGGGAGTGATATAGGGGAGTGGGGGAGGGGAGTGGGGTAGGGGAGTTGGGGCGGGGAGTGGGCAAGGGGAGCTGGGGAGCGCAGTGGGGTAGAGGAGTGGGGGTGGAGAGTGGGAGTGAGCGGGGGAGGGGAGTGGGATTGGGGGAGGTGAGTGGAAGGAAGTTGGTGGGGGGATTTGGGGAGATGAGTGGGGGAGGGAAGTTGGGGAAGTGAGAGGGGTTGGGGTGTGAGGGAGGGGAGTTAGGGAGGGGAGTTGAGTGGGAGGGAGTTAGTGAGGGGAGTTGGGGAGGTGAGGGGGGAGGGGAGTGGGGGAGGGGAGTTAGGGAGGGGAGTTAGGGAGGTGAGTGGGAGGGAGTTAGTGAGGGGAGTTGGGGAGTTGAGTGGGGGAGGGGAGTGGGGGTGCGGAGTTAGGGAGGTGGGTGGGGTAGGGGAGTGGGGGAGGGGGGTGGGTGAGGGGAGCTGGGGAGGGGATTTGGGTAGGGGAATGGGGGAGGGGGTTTGGGGAGCGGAGTGGAGTAGGGAAGTTTGGGATGCGAGTGATTGATAGGAGTGGTGTAGGGGAGTGGGGGAGGGGAATGACATAGGGGAGTGGGGGAGGGGAGCTGGTGAGCTGAGTGGGGTAGGGAAGTGGGGCAGGGGTGTGGGGGAGGGAGTTTGGGTAGGGGAGTGGGGTAGGAGAGTGGGGGAGGGGAGTGCAAAGGGGTGTGAGAAGGGGAGTGAGGGAGGGGAGTGGGAATGGGATTGGGGGAGGTGAGTGGAAGGGCAGTGGGGGAGGGGAGTGGGGGAGCGTAGTGGGAACGAGATTGGGCTAGGGGAGTTGGAAGGAGAGTTGGAAGGGGAGTGGGGTAGGGGAGTGGGGGTGGGGAGCTGAAGGGGAGTGGGGGAGGGGAGTGGGAAGGAGATTGGGGGAGGGGATTTGGAAGGGGACTGGGGAAGGGGAGTGAAAGTGGAGTGGGGTAGGGGTGTGGAAGGGGAGTGGGGTAGGGGAGTGGGGGAGGGGTGTGGGGTAGGGGAATGGAAGGCGAGTGGGGTAGGGGCGTGGGGGATGGGAGTGATGTAGGGTAGTGGTTGAGGGCGGTTGGGGGAGGGGAGTTGGGGAGGGGAGTGGGGTAGGGGAATGGGAGAGGGGGGTTGGGGAGCGGAATGGAGGAGGGCAGTTTGGGAGGCGAGTGTGGGAGGGGAGTGGAGAGGAGGGGAGTGGGGGAGGTGAGTGAGAGGGAGTTAGTGAGGGGAGTTGGTGAGGTGAGGGGGAGGGAGTTGGTGAGGGGGACTGGGGAGGTAAGGGGGGTGGGGGAGTGAGGGAGGGGAGTTAGGGAGGGGAGTGGGGTGAGGGAGTGAGGGAGGAGAGTTAGGGAGGGGAGTGGGGGAGGTGAGTGGGAGGGGAGTGGGGTAGACGAGTTAGGGAGGGGAGTTAAGGAGGTGAGTGGGAGGGAGTTGGTGAGGGGAGTTGGGGAGGTGAGTGGTGGAGGGGAGTGGGCTTGCGGAGTTAGGGATGTGAGTGATGTTGGGGTGTGGGGGAGTGGAGTGGGTAAGGGGAGCTGGGGATGGGATTTGGGTAGGGGAATGGGGGAGGGTGTTTGGGGAGCGGAGTGGAGTAGGGAAGTTTGGGAGGCGAGTGGGGGATGGGAGTGGTGTCGGGGAGTGGGGGAGGGGTGTGATATAGGTGAGTGGGGGAGGGGAGTGAGGTAGGGGAGTTGGGGCGGGGAGTGGGCAAGGGGAGCTGGGGAGCGCAGTGGGGTAGGGGAGTGGGGGTGGAGAGTGGGGGTGTGCGGGGGAGGGGAGTGGGATAGGGGAGTGGGGACCGTGAGTGGGAGGGAGTTGGGCAGGGGAGTGAGTGAGGGGAGTTGGGGAGGGGTGTGAGGGAGGGGAGTTAGGGAGAGGAGTGGGGGAGGTGAGTGGGAGGGAGTTGGTGGGGAGAGTTGGGGAGATGAGTGGGGGAGGGGAATGGGGGAGGGAAGTTGGTGATCTGAGAGGGGTAGGGGAGTGAGGGAGGGGAGATAGGGAGGGGAGTGGGGGAGGTGAGTGGGAGGGAGTTAGTGAGTGGAGTTGTGGAGGTGAGGTGGTGGGGAGTTATGGAGGTGAGTGGGAGGCAGTTGGGAAGGTGAATGGGGGAGGGGAGATGGGGTAGGGGAGTGGGGGAGGGGAGTGGGTAAGGGGTGCTGGGGAGGGGATTTGGGTAGGGGAATGGGGGCGTGGGTTTGGGGAGCGGAGTGGAGTATTGAAGTTTGGGAGGCGAGTGGGGAATGGGAGTGGTGTAGGGGAGGGGGGAGGAGAATGACAGAGGGGAGTGGGGGAAGGGATCTGGTGAGGGGAGTGGGGTAGTGGAGTGGGGGAGGGGTGTGATATAGGGGAGTGCGGGAGGGGAGTGGGGTAGGGGATTTGGGGCGGGGAGAGGGAAATGGGAGCTGGGGAGTGCAGTGGGGTAGGGGAGTGGGGGTGGAGAGTGGGGGGTGAGCGGTGGATTGGAGTGGGATAGGGGAGTGGGGGAGGTGAGTGGGAGGGAGTTGGGCAGGTGAGTGGGTAAGGGGAGTTGGGGAGGGGAGTTAGGGAGGGGAGTGGGGGAGGTGAGTAGGAGGGAGTTGTTGGGGGGAGTTGGGGAGATGAGGGGGAGGGGAGTGAGGGAGGGGAGTTAGGGAGGGGAGTGGGGGAGGTGAGTGGGAGGGGGTTAGTGAGTGGAGTTGTGGAGGTGAGGGGGTGGGGAGTGGGGGAGGGGAGTTATGCAGGTGAGTGGGAGGGAGTTGGGAAGGTGAGTTGGGGAGGAGAGTTGGCGTGCAGAGTTAGGGAGGTGAGTGGCGTCGGGGAGTTGGGGAGGGGAGTCAGGGAGGGGAGTGGGGGAGGTGAGTGGGAGGGAGTTGTTGGGGGGAGTTGGGGAGATGAGTGGGGGAGGGGAGTGGGGGAGGGAAGTTGGTGACGTGAGTGGGGTAGGGGAGTGAGGGTGGGGATTTAGGGAGGGGAGTGGGGGAGGTGAGTGGGTAAGGGGAGCTGGGGAGGGGATATGGGTAGGGGAGTCAGGGAGGGGAGTGGGGGAGGTGAGTGGGAGGGAGTTGTTGGGGGGAGTTGGGGAGATGAGTGGGGGAGGGGAGTGGGGGAGGGAAGTTGGTGACGTGAGTGGGGTAGGGGAGTGAGGGAGGGGACTTAGTGAGGGGAGTTGGGGAGGTGAGGGGGAGGGGAGTGGGGGAGGGGAGTTAGGGATGTGAGTGGGGCAGAGGAGTGGGGGAGGGGAGTGGGTAAGGGGAGCTGGGGAGGGGATATGGGTAGGGGAATAGGGGAGGGGGTTTGGGGAGCGGAGTGGAGTAGGGAAGTTTGGGAGGCGAGTGGGGGATGGGAGTGGTGTCGGGGAGTGGGGGAGGGGTGTGATATAGGCGAGTGGGGGAGGGGAGTGGGGTAGGGGAGTTGGGGCGGGGAGTGGGCAAGGGGAGCTGGGGAGCGCAGTGGGGTAGGGGAGTGGGGGTGGAGAGTGGGGGTGTGCGGGGGAGGGGAGTGGGATAGGGGAGTGGGGAACGTGAGTGGGAGGGAGTTGGGCAGGGGAGTGAGTGAGGAGAGTTGGGGAGGGGTGTGAGGGAGGGGAGTTAGGGAGAGGAGTGGGGGAGGTGAGTGGGAGGGAGTTGGTGGGGAGAGTTGGGGAGATGAGTGGGGGAGGGGAATGGGGGAGGGAAGTTGGTGATCTGAGAGGGGTAGGGGAGTGAGGGAGGGGAGATAGGGAGGGGAGTGGGGGAGGTGAGTGGGAGGGAGTTAGTGAGTGGAGTTGTGGAGGTGAGGGGGTGGGGAGTGGGGGAGGGGAGTTATGGAGGTGAGTGGGAGGCAGTTGGGAAGGTGAATGGGGGAGGGGAGTTGGGGTAGGGGAGTGGGGGAGGGGAGTGGGTAAGGGGTGCTGGGGAGGGGATTTGGGTAGGGGAATGGGGGCGTGGGTTTGGGGAGGGGAGCGGAGTGGAGTATTGAAGTTTGGGAGGCGAGTGGGGAATGGGAGTGGTGTAGGGGAGGGGGAGGAGAATGACAGAGGGGAGTGGGGGAAGGGATCTGGTGAGGGGAGTGGGGTAGTGGAGTGGGGGAGGGGTGTGATATAGGGGAGTGCGGGAGGGGAGTGGGGTAGGGGAGTTGGGGCGGGGAGTGGGAAATGGGAGCTGGGGAGTGCAGTGGGGTAGGGGAGTGGGGGTGGAGAGTGGGGGTGAGCGGTGGATTGGAGTGGGATAGGGGAGTGGGGGAGGTGAGTGGGAGGGAGTTGGGCAGGTGAGTTGGTAAGGGGAGTTGGGGAGGGGAGTTAGGGAGGGGAGTGGGGGAGGTGAGTAGGAGGGAGTTGTTGGGGGGAGTTGGGGAGATGTGGGGGAGGGGAGTGAGCGAGGGGAGTTAGGGAGGGGAGTGGGGGAGGTGAGTGGGAGGGGGTTAGTGAGTGGAGTTGTGGAGGTGAGGGGGTGGGGAGTGGGGGAGGGGAGTTATGCAGGTGAGTGGGAGGGAGTTGGGAAGGTGAGTTGGGGAGGGGAGTTGGCGTGCAGAGTTAGGGAGGTGAGTGGCGTCGGGGAGTTGGGGAGGGGAGTCAGGGAGGGGAGTGGAGGAGGTGAGTGGGAGGGAGTTGTTGGGGGGAGTTGGGGAGATGAGTGGGGGAGATGAGTGGGGGAGGGAAGTTGGTGATGTGAGTGGGGTAGGGGAGTGAGGGAGGGGATTTAGGGAGGGGAGTGGGGGAGGTGAGTGGGTAAGGGGAGCTGGGGAGGGGATATGGGTAGGGGAGTCAGGGAGGGGAGTGGGGGAGGTGAGTGGGAGGGAGTTGTTGGGGGGAGTTGGGGAGATGAGTGGGGGAGGGGAGTGGGGGAGGGAAGTTGGTGACGTGAGTGGGGTAGGGGAGTGAGGGAGGGGACTTAGTGAGGGGAGTTGGGGAGGTGAGGGGGAGGGGAGTGGGGGAGGGGAGTTAGGGATGTGAGTGGGGCAGAGGAGTGGGGGAGGGGAGTGGGTAAGGGGAGCTGGGGAGGGGATATGGGTAGGGGAATAGGGGAGGGGGTTTGGGGAGCGGAGTGGAGTAGGGAAGTTTGGGAGGCGAGTGGGGGATGGGAGTGGTGTCGGGGAGTGGGGGAGGGGTGTGATATAGGCGAGTGGGGGAGGGGAGTGGGGTAGGGGAGTTGGGGCGGGGAGTGGGCAAGGGGAGCTGGGGAGCGCAGTGGGGTAGGGGAGTGGGGGTGGAGAGTGGGGGTGTGCGGGGGAGGGGAGTGGGATAGGGGAGTGGGGAACGTGAGTGGGAGGGAGTTGGGCAGGGGAGTGAGTGAGGAGAGTTGGGGAGGGGTGTGAGGGAGGGGAGTTAGGGAGAGGAGTGGGGGAGGTGAGTGGGAGGGAGTTGGTGGGGAGAGTTGGGGAGATGAGTGGGGGAGGGGAATGGGGGAGGGAAGTTGGTGATCTGAGAGGGGTAGGGGAGTGAGGGAGGGGAGATAGGGAGGGGAGTGGGGGAGGTGAGTGGGAGGGAGTTAGTGAGTGGAGTTGTGGAGGTGAGGGGGTGGGGAGTGGGGGAGGGGAGTTATGGAGGTGAGTGGGAGGCAGTTGGGAAGGTGAATGGGGGAGGGGAGTTGGGGTAGGGGAGTGGGGGAGGGGAGTGGGTAAGGGGTGCTGGGGAGGGGATTTGGGTAGGGGAATGGGGGCGTGGGTTTGGGGAGGGGAGCGGAGTGGAGTATTGACGTTTGGGAGGCGAGTGGGGAATGGGAGTGGTGTAGGGGAGGGGGAGGAGAATGACAGAGGGGAGTGGGGGAAGGGATCTGGTGAGGGGAGTGGGGTAGTGGAGTGGGGGAGGGGTGTGATATAGGGGAGTGCGGGAGGGGAGTGGGGTAGGGGAGTTGGGGCGGGGAGTGGGAAATGGGAGCTGGGGAGTGCAGTGGGGTAGGGGAGTGGGGGTGGAGAGTGGGGGTGAGCGGTGGATTGGAGTGGGATAGGGGAGTGGGGGAGGTGAGTGGGAGGGAGTTGGGCAGGTGAGTTGGTAAGGGGAGTTGGGGAGGGGAGTTAGGGAGGGGAGTGGGGGAGGTGAGTAGGAGGGAGTTGTTGGGGGGAGTTGGGGAGATGTGGGGGAGGGGAGTGAGCGAGGGGAGTTAGGGAGGGGAGTGGGGGAGGTGAGTGGGAGGGGGTTAGTGAGTGGAGTTGTGGAGGTGAGGGGGTGGGGAGTGGGGGAGGGGAGTTATGCAGGTGAGTGGGAGGGAGTTGGGAAGGTGAGTTGGGGAGGGGAGTTGGCGTGCAGAGTTAGGGAGGTGAGTGGCGTCGGGGAGTTGGGGAGGGGAGTCAGGGAGGGGAGTGGGGGAGGTGAGTGGGAGGGAGTTGTTGGGGGGAGTTGGGGAGATGAGTGGGGGAGATGAGTGGGGGAGGGAAGTTGGTGATGTGAGTGGGGTAGGGGAGTGAGGGAGGGGATTTAGGGAGGGGAGTGGGGGAGGTGAGTGGGTAAGGGGAGCTGGGGAGGGGATATGGGTAGGGGAGTCAGGGAGGGGAGTGGGGGAGGTGAGTGGGAGGGAGTTGTTGGGGGGAGTTGGGGAGATGAGTGGGGGAGGGGAGTGGGGGAGGGACGTTGGTGACGTGAGTGGGGTAGGGGAGTGAGGGAGGGGACTTAGTGAGGGGAGTTGGGGAGGTGAGGGGGAGGGGAGTGGGGGAGGGGAGTTAGGGAAGTGAGTGGGGCAGAGGAGTGGGGGAGGGGAGTGGGTAAGGGGAGCTGGGGAGGGGATATGGGTAGGGGAATAGGGGAGGGGGTTTGGGGAGCGGAGTGGAGTAGGGAAGTTTGGGAGGCGAGTGGGGGAAGGGAGTGGTGTAGGGGAGTGAGGGAGGGGATTGACATAGGGGAGTGGGGGAGGGGAGCTGGAGAGGGGAGTGGGGTAGGGGAGTGGGGTAGGGGAATTGTGCAGGGGAGTGGGGGTGGGGAGTGCGGGAGGGGTGTTGGGGAAGGGAGTGGGGGAGGGGAATGAGGGATTGGAGTGGGGGAGGTGAGTGGGGGAGGGGAGTGGGGGAGGGGAGTGATATAGTGATGTGGGGAAGTGGAGTGGGAGGAGTGGAGTGGGGGAGTGGAGTGGGGGAGGGTAGTGTGGGAGAGGAGTGGGGGAGGGGAGTGGGGGAGGTGAGTGGGGGAGGGCTGTGGGGTAGGGGAGTGGTGGAGGGGAATGGTGCAGGGGCTGTGGGGTAGGGGAGTGGTGGAGGGGAATGGTGCAGGGGAGTGTGGGTGGGGAGTGCGGGAGGGGTGTTGGGGAAGGGAGTGGGGGAGGGGAATGAGGGATTGGAGTGGGGGAGGGGAGTGGGTTCGGGGTGTTGGGGAGGGGAGTGGGGGAGTGGAGTGGGGGAGTGGAGTGGGGGAGGGGAGTGGGGGAGGGGAGTGGGGTAGGGGTGTTGGGGAGGGGAGTGGGGGAGGGTAGTGGGGGAGGGAGTTTGGGGAGGGGAGTGGGGGAGGGGAGTGGGGGAGGGGAGTGGGGTAGGGGTGTTGGGGAGGGGAGTGGGGGAGGGGAGTGGGGTAGTGGAGTGGGGTAGGGGAGTGGGGTAGGGGTGTTGGGGAAGGGAGTGGGGTCGGGGAGTGGGGTAGGGGAGTGGGGTAGGCGTGTTGGGGAGGGGAGTGGTGGAGTGGGGGAGGGGTGTTGGGGAGGGGAGTGGGGGAGGGGAGTGGGGTAGTGGAGTGGGGTAGGGGTGTTGGGGAGGGGAGTTGGGGAGGGGAGTGGGGGAGGGGAGTGGGGTAGGGGTGTTGGGGAGGGGAGTGGGGGAGGGGAGTGGGGGAGGGGAGTGGGGTAGGGGTGTTGGGGAGGGGAGTGGGGGAGGGGAGTGGGGGAGTGGAGTGGGGGAGGGGAGTGGGGGAGGGGAGTGGGGTAGGTGTGTTGGGGAGGGGAGTGGGGGAGGGGAGTGGGGGAGGGGAGTGGGGTAGGGGTGTTGGGGAGGGGAGTGGGGGAGGGGAGTGGTGGAGAGGAGTGCCTTGGAACATGTACTGACATTAATGGTGCTATATAAATACAAGTTGTTGTTGTGTTGGACATATATCACCTTTCCTTCATCATGACTGGGTGAAAATGCTGTAACTCCTTCTCCAACACCATTGTGAGATGACCTTCACCACACAGACTGCAGAGATTCAAGGTAATGGACCAGCATCACCTTCTCAATGGACAACTGGGGATGGACAATATCTGCTGGTCTAGTGACAGACACATCCTAACAATGAAGACAAATATCTGTCTGTGTAAAATGGATGAAAAGTCTTTACACAAAGAGAATCAGAGATACTGCACTGAAACAGACCCTTTGGCCCATCGAGTCTGTGCTGACCAACAGCCACCCATTTATATATCGTACATTAATCCCATATTCCCTACCACATCCCCACCATCCTCCAACCACCGAACGAGACTAGGGACATTTACAATGGCCAATTTATCAATCAAACTGCAAGTCTTTGTCTGTGGGAGGAAACCAGAGCAGCCGGCAGAAACCCACATGGTCACAGGGAAAACTTGCAAACTCCACACAGGCAGCACCCAGAACAGAACCCGGGATACTGGAGCTGTGAGGCTGTGGCAGTAAACAGAACCGAACCCAGGTCACTGGAGCTGTGAGGCTGTGGCAGTAAACAGAACCGAACCCAGGTCACTGGAGCTGTGAGGCTGTGGCAGTAAACAGAACCGAACCCAGGTCACTGGAGCTGTGAGGCTGTGGCAGTACGCAGAACCGAACCGAGGTCACTGGAGCTGTGAGACTGTGGCAGTAAACAGAACCGAACCCGGGTCACTGGAGCTGTGAGGCTGTGGCAGTCAAGAGAACCGAACCCAGGTCACTGGAGCTGTGAGGCTGTGGCAGTAAACAGAACCGAACACAGGTCACTGGAGCTGTGAGACTTTGGCAGTAAACAGAACCGAACCCGGGACACTGGAGCTGTGAGACTGTGGCAGTAAACAGAACCGAACCCGGGACACTGGAGCTGTGAGACTGTGGCAGTAAACAGAACCGAACCCAGGTCACTGGAGCTGTGAGGCTGTGGCAGTCCCCAGAACCGAACCCGGGTCACTGGAGCTGTGAGACTGTGGCAGTAAACTGAACCGAACCCGGGTCACTGGAGCTGTGAGACTGTGGCAGTAAACCGAACCGAACCCGGGACACTGGAGCTGTGAGACTGTGGCAGTAAACAGAACCGAACCCGGGTCACTGGAGCTGTGAGACTGTGGCAGTAAACAGAACCGAACCCGGGTCACTGGAGCTGTGAGACTGTGGCAGTACGCAGAAACGAACCCGGGTCACTGGAGCTGTGAGACTGTGGCAGTAAACAGAACCGAACCCGGGTCACTGGAGCTGTGAGACTGTGGCAGTAAACAGAACCGAACCCGGGTCACTGGAGCTGTGAGACTGTGGCAGTACGCAGAAACGAACCCGGGTCACTGGAGCTGTGAGACTGTGGCAGTAAACAGAACCGAACCCGGGTCACTGGAGCTGTGAGACTGTGGCAGTACGCAGAAACGAACCCGGGTCACTGGAGCTGTGAGACTGTGGCAGTAAACAGAACCGAACCCAGGTCACTGGAGCTGTGAGACTGTGGCAGTAAACAGAACCGAACCCGGGTCACCAGAGCTGTGAGACTGTGGCAGTAAACAGAACCGAACCCGGGTCACTGGAGCTGTGAGACTGTGGCAGTAAACAGAACCGAACCCGGGACACTGGAGCTGTGAGACTGTGGCAGTAAAAAGAACCGAACCCAGGTCACTGGAGCTGTGAGACTGTGGCAGTAAACAGAACAGAACCCGGGTCACTGGAGCTGTGAGACTGTGGCAGTAAACAGAACCGAACCCGGGTCACTGGAGCTGTGAGGCTGTGGCAGTAAACAGAACTGAACCCGGGACACTGGAGCTGTGAGGCTGTGGCAGTAAACAGAACCGAACCCGGGTCACTGGAGCTGTGAGACTGTGGCAGTAAACAGAACCGAACCCGGGACACTGGAGCTGTGAGACTGTGGCAGTAAACAGAACCGAACCCAGGTCACCGGAGCTGTGAGACTGTGGCAGTAAACAGAACTGAACCCAGGTCACTGGAGCTGTGAGGCTGTGGCAGTAAACAGAACCGAACCCAGGTCACTGAAGCTGTGAGACTGAGGCAGTAAACAGAACCGAACCCGGGACACTGGAGCTGTGAGACTGTGGCACCAATACTTGTTACAAGAACAATACTCTGTTACATTGAGAGGCTGATTGACAGCGTCTCCAGGCAGATTTCATAAAAACAGAGTGTTCGAAATACTCAGCAGGTCGGGCAACATCTGTGGAGAGAGAAACAGAGTTAATAAAAACAGTGAGTGCTGGAAATACTCAGCAGGTCGGGCAACATCTGTGGAGAGAGAAACAGAGTTAATAAAAACAGAGAGTGCTGGAAATACTCAGCAGGTCGGGCAACATCTGTGGAGAGAGAAACAGAGTTAATAAAAACAGAGAGTGCTGGAAATATTCAGCAGGTCGGGCAACATCTGTGTAGAGAGAAACAGAGTTAATAAAAACAGAGAGTGCTGGAAATATTCAGCAGGTCGGGCAACATCTGTGGAGAGAGAAACGGAGTTAATAAAAACAGAGAGTGCTGGAAATATTCAGCAGGTCGGGCAACATCTGTGGAGAGAGAAACAGAGTTAATAAAAACAGAGTGTGCTGGAAATACTCAGCAGGTCGGGCAACATCTGTGGAGAGAGAAACAGAGTTAATAAAAACAGAGAGTGCTGGAAATATTCAGCAGGTCGGGCAACATCTGTGGAGAGAGAAACAGAGTTAATAAAAACAGAGAGTGCTGGAAATATTCAGCAGGTCGGGCAGCATCTGTGGAGAGAGAAACAGAGTTAATAAAAACAGAGAGTGCTGGAAATATTCAGCAGGTCGGGCAACATCTGTGGAGAGAGAAACAGAGTTCACGTTTCAGGTCTGTGACCCTTCATCAGAACTAACAGATATAAGAAATGTAAAAGATTTTAAGCAAGTAAAGCGGGGGTGGGGTAAGAGATAACAAAAGAGAAGGTGTTGACAGGACAAGGTCACAGACTAACAGACCAGAAGGTCATGGAGCAAAGACAAACAATATGTTAATGTTTTGCTGAAAGACACTTTAATGCAAAGCTCTGTTATCTTGTACCTCCTGGAAGCAGACACTCTGCTCTCTGACCCATGGTGACTGCACTGTGACCCAGAATATGGTGACTTCACATCTTCTTTCTTTCAGTCGGAGATATTCAATTCAGGAATGTTTTAGCATGGTATAGGATGTGTTCATTTGACACCTGTTAGATTTGACCATTTGTCCTTTGTCCTTGTCAGACAGTTTCAACACACAAAGACCAAGATTTGTTTTCTTTCAATGCCATTTTGGATACATTGTTCATTTTGTAAATTAAAGGCTGATTTTTTTTCCTTAAAGACAAAGATGGTTTCTGGAGCTCTTTGGAGTTATTTTCACGATTGTTGTATTATCACAGCTGTGGTTTGTGTGACAACTCCATGTGGATGTGAAACTGCAAGGGTGATTGCACTGTCAAAGGCCTCTCCAGTCCTTAAACTGTCAGTGTATCCTGCATTGCAAGGTGCTGTCACCGTGCAAGAGGTGATTGAATTACAAAGGACTATTAAACTGTCAGTGTATCCTGCATTGCAAGGTGCTGTCACCGTGCAAGAGGTGATTGAATTACAAAGGACTATTAAACTGTCAGTGTATCCTGCATTGCAAGGTGCTGTCACCGTGCAAGAGGTGATTGAATTACAAAGGACTATTAAACTGTCAGTGTATCCTGCATTGCAAGGTGCTGTCACCGTGCAAGAGGTGATTCAATTACAAAGGACTATTAAACTGTCAGTGCATCCTGCATTGCAAGGTGCTGTCACCGTGCAAGAGGTGATTGAATTACAAAGGACTATTAAACTGTCATTGCATCCTGCATTGCAAGGTGCTGTCACCGTGCAAGAGGTGATAGAATTACAAAGGACTATTAAACTGTCATTGTATCCTGCATTGCAAGGTGCTGTCACCGTGCAAGAGGTGATTGAATTACAAAGGACTATTAAACTGTCAGTGTATCCTGCATTGCAAGGTGCTGTCACCGTGCAAGAGGTGATTGAATTACAAAGGACTATTAAACTGTCATTGTATCCTGCATTGCAAGGTGCTGTCACCGTGCAAGAGGTGATTGAATTACAAAGGACTATTAAACTGTCAGTGCATCCTGCATTGCAAGGTGCTGTCACCGTGCAAGAGGTGATTGAATTACAAAGGACTATTAAACTGTCAGTGCATCCTGCATTGCAAGGTGCTGTCACCGTGCAAGAGGTGATTGAATTACAAAGGACTATTAAACTGTCAGTGTATCCTGCATTGCAAGGTGCTGTCACCGTGCAAGAGGTGATTGAATTACAAAGGACTATTAAACTGTCAGTGTATCCTTCATTGCAAGGTGCTGTCACCGTGCAAGAGGTGATTGAATTACAAAGAACTATTAAACTGTCATTGTATCCTGCATTGCAAGGTGCTGTCACCGTGCAAGAGGTGATTGAATTACAAAGGACTATTAAACTGTCAGTGTATCCTGCATTGCAAGGTGCTGTCACCGTGCAAGAGGTGATTGAATTACAAAGGACTATTAAACTGTCAGTGTATCCTGCATTGCAAGGTGCTGTCACCGTGCAAGAGGTGATTGAATTACAAAGGACTATTAAACTGTCAGTGTATCCTGCATTGCAAGGTGCTGTCACCGTGCAAGAGGTGATTGAATTACAAAGGACTATTAAACTGTCAGTGTATCCTGCATTGCAAGGTGCTGTCACCGTGCAAGAGGTGATTGAATTACAAAGGACTATTAAACTGTCAGTGTATCCTGCATTGCAAGGAGCTGTCACCGTGCAAGAGGTGATTGAATTACAAAGGATTATTAAACTGTCAGTGTATCCTGCATTGCAAGGTGCTGTCACCGTGCAAGAGGTGATTGAATTACAAGGGACTATTAAACTGTCATTGTATCCTGCATTGCAAGGTGCAGTCACCGTGCAAGAGGTGATTGAATTACAAAGGACTATTAAACTGTCATTGTATCCTGCATTGCAAGGTGCTGTCACCGTGCAAGAGGTGATTGAATTACAAAGGACGATTAAACTGTCATTGTTTCCTGCATTGCAAGGTGCTGTCACCGTGCAAGAGGTGATTGAATTACAAAGGACTATTAAACTGTCATTGTATCCTGCATTGCAAGGTGCTGTCACCGTACAAGAGGTGATTGAATTACAAAGGACTATTAAACTGTCAGTGTATCCTGCATTGCAAGGTGCTGTCACCGTGCAAGAGGTGATTGAATGACAAAGGACTATTAAACTGTCAGTGTATACTGCATTGCAAGGTGCTGTCACCGTGCAAGAGGTGATTGAATTACAAAGGACTATTAAACTGTCAGTGTATCCTGCATTGCAAGGTGCTGTCACCGTGCAAGAGGTGATTGAATTACAAAGGACTATTAAACTGTCAGTGTATCCTGCATTGCAAGGTGCTGTCACCGTGCAAGAGGTGATTGAATTACAAAGGACTATTAAACTGTCAGTGTATCCTGCATTGCAAGGTGCTGTCACCGTGCAAGAGGTGATTGAATTACAAAGGACTATTAAACTGTCATTGTATCCTGCATTGCAAGGTGCTGTCACCGTGCAAGAGGTGATTGAATTACAAAGGACTTTTAAACTGTCATTGTATCCTGCATTGCAAGGTGCTGTCACCGTGCAAGAGGTGATTGAATTACAAAGGACTATTAAACTGTCAGTGTATCCTGCATTGCAAGGTGCTGTCACCGTGCAAGAGGTGATTGAATTACAAAGGACTATTAAACTGTCAGTGTATCCTGCATTGCAAGGTGCTGTCACCGTGCAAGAGGTGATTGAATTACAAAGGACTATTAAACTGTCAGTGCATCCTGCATTGCAAGCTGCTGTCACCGTGCAAGAGGTGATTGAATTACAAAGGACTATTAAACTGTCAGTGTATCCTGCATTGCAAGGTGCTGTCACCGTGCAAGAGGTGATTGAATTACAAAGGACTATTAAACTGTCATTGTATCCTGCATTGCAAGGTGCTGTCACCGTGCAAGAGGTGATTGAATTACAAAGGACTATTAAACTGTCAGTGTATCCTGCATTGCAAGGTGCTGTCACCGTGCAAGTGGTGATTGAATTACAAAGGACTATTAAACTGTCAGTGTATCCTGCATTGCAAGGTGCTGTCACCGTGCAAGAGGTGATTGAATTACAAAGGACTATTAAACTGTCAGTGTATCCTGCATTGCAAGGTGCTGTCACCGTGCAAGAGGTGATTGAATTACAAAGGACTATTAAACTGTCAGTGTATCCTGCATTGCAAGGTGCTGTCACCGTGCAAGAGGTGATTGAATGACAAAGGACTATTAAACTGTCAGTGTATACTGCATTGCAAGGTGCTGTCACCGTGCAAGAGGTGATTGAATTACAAAGGACTATTAAACTGTCAGTGTATACTGCATTGCAAGGTGCTGTCACCGTGCAAGAGGTGATTGAATTACAAAGGACTATTAAACTGTCAGTGTATCCTGCATTGCAAGGTGCTGTCACCGTGCAAGAGGTGATTGAATTACAAAGGACTATTAAACTGTCAGTGTATCCTGCATTGCAAGGTGCTGTCACCGTGCAAGAGGTGATTGAATTACAAAGGACTATTAAACTGTCAGTGTATCCTGCATTGCAAGGTGCTGTCACCGTGCAAGAGGTGATTGAATTACAAAGGACTATTAAACTGTCATTGTATCCTGCATTGCAAGGTGCTGTCACCGTGCAAGAGGTGATTGAATTACAAAGGACTATTAAACTGTCATTGTATCCTGCATTGCAAGGTGCTGTCACCGTGCAAGAGGTGATTGAATTACAAAGGACTATTAAACTGTCAGTGTATCCTGCATTGCAAGGTGCTGTCACCGTGCAAGAGGTGATTGAATTACAAAGGACTATTAAACTGTCAGTGTATCCTGCATTGCAAGGTGCTGTCACCGTGCAAGAGGTGATTGAATTACAAAGGACTATTAAACTGTCATTGTATCCTGCATTGCAAGGTGCTGTCACCGTGCAAGAGGTGATTGAATTACAAAGGACTATTAAACTGTCATTGTATCCTGCATTGCAAGGTGCTGTCACCGTGCAAGAGGTGATTGAATTACAAAGGACTATTAAACTGTCAGTGTATCCTGCATTGCAAGGTGCTGTCACCGTGCAAGAGGTGATTGAATTACAAAGGACTATTAAACTGTCATTGTATCCTGCATTGCAAGGTGCTGTCACCGTGCAAGAGGTGATTGAATTACAAAGGACTATTAAACTGTCAGTGTATCCTGCATTGCAAGGTGCTGTCACCGTGCAAGAGGTGATTGAATTACAAAGGACTATTAAACTGTCATTGTATCCTGCATTGCAAGGTGCTGTCACCGTGCAAGAGGTGATTGAATTACAAAGGACTATTAAACTGTCATTGTATCCTGCATTGCAAGGTGCTGTCACCGTGCAAGAGGTGATTGAATTACAAAGGACTATTAAACTGTCAGTGTATCCTGCATTGCAAGGTGCTGTCACCGTGCAAGAGGTGATTGAATTACAAAGGACTATTAAACTGTCAGTGTATCCTGCATTGCAAGGTGCTGTCACCGTGCAAGAGGTGATTGAATTACAAAGGACTATTAAACTGTCAGTGTATCCTGCATTGCAAGGTGCTGTCACCGTGCAAGAGGTGATTGAATTACAAAGGACTATTAAACTGTCAGTGTATCCTGCATTGCAAGGTGCTGTCACCGTGCAAGAGGTGATTGAATTACAAAGGACTATTAAACTGTCATTGTATCCTGCATTGCAAGGTGCTGTCACCGTGCAAGAGGTGATTGAATTACAAAGGACTATTAAACTGTCAGTGTATCCTGCATTGCAAGGTGCTGTCACCGTGCAAGAGGTGATTGAATTACAAAGGACTATTAAACTGTCAGTGTATCCTGCATTGCAAGGTGCTGTCACCGTGCAAGAGGTGATTGAATTGCAAAGGACTATTAAACTATCAGTGTATCCTGCATTGCAAGGTGCTGTCACCGTGCAAGAGGTGATTGAATTACAAAGGACTATTAAACTGTCATTGTATCCTGCATTGCAAGGTGCTGTCACCGTGCAAGAGGTGATTGAATTACAAAGGACTATTAAACTGTCATTGTATCCTGCATTGCAAGGTGCTGTCACCGTGCAAGAGGTGATTGAATTACAAAGGACTATTAAACTGTCAGTGTATCCTGCATTGCAAGGTGCTGTCACCGTGCAAGAGGTGATTGAATTACAAAGGACTATTAAACTGTCAGTGTATCCTGCATTGCAAGGTGCTGTCACCGTGCAAGAGTTGATTGAATTACAAAGGGTATTTCTTTGCAAGAGGCTTCTGCTTTCCAGCACGCAGCTATTGAACTGCAAGAGTGTTCACACTACAAGAAGATATTACAGTGTAAGAGGCCATTGTAATGTAAAGTGTTATTGTATTAATTATGGATACTGTATTGTAAGCCCCCAATGTACTGCTTCAGGTTATTGCATTGCAAAGGGCAATTGCACTCCGATGAGCTATTGCTCTGTAAAAGTCCATTACTTTGCCAGTGTGCAATGTTATCTATGGGCGATTGCATGACTTAGCCCTATTGCATTGCAAGTAGTTGTTTCAGTGCATTGCCAAACATTCTTGGTTTTACTGCGTTGCATGTGGATGTTGGATTGAAAGGGGCCATTGCATTGAAAGGGGCTCTGACATTGCAAGGATAATAGTCTGCAAGGGAGGGACTGTTGGACTGCAAGCGCTATTGCAATGAAATGCGTGTTGCATTGCTGGAGTTTTTGCTCTGCAAATAGTTCTTGTATTGCAAGGTGCCTTTGCATTTTCATTGCAAGTGGATGTTGCACACCACGCTCTATTGCAAACTCAAAGACCTTTGCATTGGAAGGAGTTATTGCACTACCAAAGGTCCCTGCATTGCAAGCTGCTATTGCACTGCAAGAGGCTATTGCAATACAAGGATCATGCACACTAATGGTTCCATTACATTGCAACTGGATGTTACATGGCAAGTGCCTATTGTATTGAAAGTCACAATTGCAAAACAAATAGCTATTGCACTGCAGGGAAATTTTGTATTGCGAGATGGTTTCCATTGTGAGAGGATATTATATTTCAAAAGGGTATCAAAGGGCAATTTGCTCTTGGACTGCACCTGGCTTTTGTACCATAAGCATGTTATGCAAAGCATAGAACTGTTGCACTGTAAGGGGAAAATACATTGTCAGGGTCTATTGCGCACCAAAGAGCTTTTGCACTGCAAGAGGCTATTGAATTGTCATGGTCTGTTGTGTTCAAAAGGCTATAGCATTTCTTCACGTTATTGCTATGTCACTCTTAGAGACTATTACATTGCATGTTGTTTTTGCACTGTGAGTGGAGATTGCACTGCATGGGGCTATTGCTTTGTTAGTGGATGTTGTACTGCAAAGGCTATTGTACTACAAGTTTTTGTGTTGCATTGTAAGGGTCTAGTGCACCAGAACTTCAATGGGATTTCAAATGCTTGTTGCATTGCAACATTCTATGACATCTCAAGGTGCTTTTTGCACTACAAGGGGCTGCAGCACTGCATGGGAAATTTGCATTACAATTGGATTTTACACAGCAAGTCCCATTGCATTACATGGGCAAATGCACAGGAAAGGCCTCTGCATTGCAAGATGCTATTGTGCTGCTAGAGGTTCCTGCACTGCGAGGGACAATTACCCTGTCAGAGGTTCCTGCACTGCGAGGTACAATTACCCTGTCAGAGGTTCCTGTACTGCGAGGGACAATTACCCTGTCAGAGGTTCCTGCACTGCGAGGTACAATTACCCTGTCAGAGGTTCCTGCACTGCGAGGTACAATTACCCTGTCAGAGGTTCCTGTACTGCGAGGTACAATTACCCTGTCAGAGGTTCCTGCACTGCGAGGTACAATTACCCTGTCAGAGGTTCCTGTACTGCGAGGTACAATTACCCTGTCAGAGGTTCCTGTACTGCGAGGTACAATTACCCTGTCAGAGGTTCCTGTACTGTGAGGTACAATTACCCTGTCAGAGGTTCCTGTACTGCGAGGTACAATTACCTTGTCAGAGGTTCCTGTACTGCGAGGTACAATTACCCTGTCAGAGGTTCCTGTACTGCGAGGTACAATTACCCTGTCAGAGGTTCCTGCACTGCGAGGTACAATTACCCTGTCATAGGTTCCTGTACTGCGACGTACAATTACCCTGTCAGAGGTTCCTGTACAGCGAGGTACAATTACCCTGTCAGAGGTTCCTGTACTGCGAGGTACAATTACCCTGTCAGAGGTTCCTGTACTGCGAGGTACAATTACCCTGTCAGAGGTTCCTGTACTGCGAGGTACAATTACCCTGTCAGAGGTTCCTGCACTGCGAGGTACAATTACCCTGTCAGAGGTTCCTGTACTGCGACGTACAATTACCCTGTCAGAGGTTCCTGTACTGCGAGGTACAATTACCCTGTCAGAGGTTCCTGTACTGCGAGGTACAATTACCCGGTCAGAGGTTCCTGTACTGCGAGGTACAATTACACTGTCAGAGGTTCCTGCACTGCGAGGTACAATTACCCTGTCAGAGGTTCCTGTACTGCGAGGTACAATTACCCTGTCAGAGGTTCCTGCACTGCGAGGTACAATTACCCTGTCAGAGGTTCCTGTCCTGCGAGGTACAATTACCCTGTCAGAGGTTCCTGTACTGCGAGGTACAATTACCCTGTCAGAGGTTCCTGTACTGCGAGGTACTATTACCCTGTCAGAGGTTCCTGTACAGCGAGGTACAATTACCCTGTCAGAGGTTCCTGTACTGTGAGGTACAATTACCCTGTCAGAGGTTCCTGCACTGCGAGGTACAATTACCCTGTCAGAGGTTCCTGTACTGCGAGGTACTATTACCCTGTCAGAGGTTCCTGTACTGCGAGGTACAATTACCCTGTCAGAGGTTCCTGCACTGCGAGGTACAATTACCCTGTCAGAGGTTCCTGCACTGCGAGGTACAATTACCCTGTCAGAGGTTCCTGCACTGCGAGGTACAATTACCCTGTCAGAGGTTCCTGTACTGCGAGGTACAATTACCCTGTCAGAGGTTCCTGTACTGCGAGGTACAATTACCCTGTCAGAGGTTCCTGCACTGCGAGGTACAATTACCCTGTCAGAGGTTCCTGCACTGCGAGGTACAATTACCCTGTCAGAGGTTCCTGCACTGCGAGGTACAATTACCCTGTCAGAGTTTCCTGTACTGCGAGGTACAATTACCTTGTCAGAGGTTCCTGTACTGCGAGGGACAATTACCCTGTCAGAGGTTCCTGTACTGCGAGGTACAATTACACTGTCAGAGGTTCCTGCACTGCGAGGTACAATTACCCTGTCAGAGGTTCCTGTACTGCGAGGTACTATTACCCTGTCAGAGGTTCCTGTACTGCGAGGTACAATTACCCTGTCAGAGGTTCCTGTACTGCGAGGTACAATTACCCTGTCAGAGGTTCCTGCACTGCGAGGTACAATTACCCTGTCAGAGGTTCCTGCACTGCGAGGTACAATTACACTGTCAGAGGTTCCTGTACTGCGAGGTACAATTACACTGTCAGAGGTTCCTGTACTGCGAGGTACAATTACCCTGTCAGAGGTTCCTGTACTGCGAGGTACAATTACCCTGTCAGAGGTTCCTGTACTGCGAGGTACAATTACCCTGTCAGAGGTTCCTGTACTGCGAGGTACAATTACACTGTCAGAGGTTCCTGTACTGCGAGGTACAATTACCCTGTCAGAGGTTCCTGTACTGCGAGGTACAATTACCCTGTCAGAGGTTCCTGTACTGCGAGGTACAATTACCCTGTCAGAGGTTCCTGTACTGCGAGGTACAATTACCCTGTCAGAGGTTCCTGTACTGCGAGGTACAATTACCCTGTCAGAGGTTCCTGCACTGCGAGGTACAATTACCCGGTCAGAGGTTCCTGTACTGCGAGGTACAATTACCCTGTCAGAGGTTCCTGTACTGCGAGGTACAATTACCCTGTCAGAGGTTCCTGTACTGCGAGGTACAATTACCCTGTCAGAGGTTCCTGTACTGTGAGGTACAATTACCCTGTCAGAGGTTCCTGTACTGCGAGGTACAATTACCCTGTCAGAGGTTCCTGCACTGCGAGGTACAATTACCCTGTCAGAGGTTCCTGCACTGCGAGGTACAATTACCCTGTCAGAGGTTCCTGTACTGCGAGGTACAATTACCCTGTCAGAGGTTCCTGCACTGCGAGGTACAATTACCCTGTCAGAGGTTCCTGTACTGCGAGGTACAATTACACTGCAATAGGCCTTTGCATTCCAATAGTCAAGCATGCTAAAAAGGGCCAGGGCATTGTAAGTGAATGGTGTGTTAAACGTTTCTATTACTTTGCACTTATAAATGTCTATGGCACTGCCAGAGTGAGTGTGTTAATATTAATCTGTGTTCTCTGTCAGTGTGTTAATATTACTGAGGACAGTGGGGGTGTTTTACACTTCACAGGGTGTATCTGACTGTGGGTCATGATATACACAGTGTGTCAGTGAGTGTGTTAATATTAATCTGTGTTCTCTGTCAGTGTGTTAATATTGCTGAGGACAGTGGGGGTGTTTTACACTTCACAGGGTGTATCTGACTGTGGGTCATGATATACACAGTGTGTCAGTGAGTGTGTTAATATTAATCTGTGTTCTCTGTCAGTGTGTTAATATTACTGAGGACAGTGGGGGTGTTTTACACTTCACAGGGTGTATCTGACTGTGGGTCATGATATACACAGTGTGTCAGTGAGTGTGTTAATCTTAATCTGTGTTCTCTGTCAGTGTGTTAATATTACTGAGGACAGTGGGGTGTTTTACACTTCACAGGGTGTATCTGACTGTGGGTCATGATACACACAGTGTGTCAGTGAGTGTGTTAATATTAACCTGTGTTCTCTGTCAGTGTGTTAATATTCCTGAGGACAGTGGGGGTGTTTTACACTTCACAGGGTGTATCTGACTGTGGGTCATGATATACACAGTGTGTCAGTGAGTGTGTTAATATTAATCTGTGTTCTCTCTCAGTGTGTTAATATTCCTGAGGACAGTGGGGGTGTTTTACACTTCACAGGGTGTATCTGACTGTGGGTCATGATATACACAGTGTGTCAGTGAGTGTGTTAATATTAATCTGTGTTCTCTGTCAGTGTGTTAATATTCCTGTGGACAGTGGGGGTGTTTTACACTTCACAGGGTGTATCTGACTGTGGGTCATGATATACACAGTGTGTCAGTGAGTGTGTTAATATTAATCTGTGTTCTCTGTCAGTGTGTTAATATTCCCGAGGACAGTGGGGATATTTTACACTTCACAGGGTGTATCTAACTGTGGGTCATGATATACACAGTGTGTCAGTGAGTGTGTTAATATTAATCTGTGTTCTCTGTCAGTGTGTTAATATTACTGAGGACAGTGGGGGTGTTTTACACTTCACAGGGTGTATCTGACTGTGGGTCATGATATACACAGTGTGTCAGTGAGTGTGTTAATATTAATCTGTGTTCTCTGTCAGTGTGTTAATATTACTGAGGACAGTGGGGGTGTTTTACACTTCACAGGGTGTATCTGACTGTGGGTCATGATATACACAGTGTGTCAGTGAGTGTGTTAATATTAATCTGTGTTCTCTGTCAGTGTGTTAATATTGCTGAGGACAGTGGGGGTGTTTTACACTTCACAGGGTGTATCTGACTGTGGGTCATGATGTACACAGTGTGTCAGTGAGTGTGTTAATATTAATCTGTGTCCTCTGTCAGTGTGTTAATATTACTGAGGACAGTGGGGGTGTTTTACACTTCACAGGGTGTATCTGACTGTGGGTCATGATATACACAGTGTGTCAGTGAGTGTGTTAATATTAATCTGTGTTCTCTGTCAGTGTGTTAATATTACTGAGGACAGTGGGGGTGTTTTACACTTCACAGGGTTTATCTGACTGTGGGTCATGATATACACAGTGTGTCAGTGAGTGTGTTAATATTAATCTGTGTCCTCTGTCAGTGTGTTAATATTACTGAGGACAGTGGGGGTGTTTTACACTTCACAGGGTTTATCTGACTGTGGGTCATGATATACACAGTGTGTCAGTGAGTGTGTTAATATTAATCTGTGTTCTCTGTCAGTGTGTTAATATTGCTGAGGACAGTGGGGGTGTTTTACACTTCACAGGGTGTATCTGACTGTGGGTGATGATATACACAGTGTGTCAGTGAGTGTGTTAATATTAATCTGTGTTCTCTGTCAGTGTGTTCATATTGCTGAGGACAGTGGGGGTGTTTTACACTTCACAGGGTTTATCTGACTGTGGGTCATGATATACACAGTGTGTCAGTGAGTGTGTTAATATTAATCTGTGTTCTCTGTCAGTGTGTTAATATTCCTGAAGACAGTGGGGGTGTTTTACACTTCACAGGGTGTATCTGACTGTGGGTCATGATATACACAGTGTGTCAGTGAGTGTGTTAATATTAATCTGTGTTCTCTGTCAGTGTGTTAATATTACTGAGGACAGTGGGGGTGTTTTACACTTCACAGGGTGTATCTGACTGTGGGTCATGATATACACAGTGTGTCAATGAGTGTGTTAATATTAATCTGTGTTCTCTGTCAGTGTGTTAATATTACTGAGGACAGTGGGGGTGTTTTACACTTCACAGGGTTTATCTGACTGTGGGTCATGATATACACAGTGTGTCAGTGAGTGTGTTAATATTAATCTGTGTTCTCTGTCAGTGTGTTAATATTCCTGAGGACATTGGGGATGTTTTACACTTCACAGGGTGTATCTGACTGTGGGTCATGATGTACACAGTGTGTCAGTGAGTGTGTTAATATTAATCTGTGTTCTCTGTCAGTGTGTTAATATTACTGAGGACAGTGGGGGTGTTTTACACTTCACAGGGTGTATCTGACTGTGGGTTATGATATACACAGTGTGTCAGTGAGTGTGTTAATATTTATCTGTGTTCTCTGTCAGTGTGTTAATATTCCTGAGGCCAGTGGGGATGTTTTACACTTCACAGGGTGTATCTGACTGTGGGTCATGATATACACAGTGTGTCAGTGAGTGTGTTAATATTAATCTGTGTTCTCTGTCAGTGTGTTAATATTACTGAGGACAGTGGGGGTGTTTTACACTTCACAGGGTGTATCTGACTGTGGGTCATGATATACACAGTGTGTCAGTGAGTGTGTTAATATTAATCTGTGTTCTCTGTCAGTGTGTTAATATTATTGAGGACAGTGGGGATGTTTTACACTTCACAGGGTGTATCTGACTGTGGGTCATGATGTACACAGTGTGTCAGTGAGTGTGTTAATATTAATCTGTGTTCTCTGTCAGTGTGTTAATATTACTGAGGACAGTGGGGGTGTTTTACACTTCACAGGGTGTATCTGACTGTGGGTCATGATATACACAGTGTGTCAGTGAGTGTGTTAATATTAATCTGTGTTCTCTGTCAGTGTGTTAATATTCCTGAGGACAGTGGGGGTGTTTTACACTTCACAGGGTGTATCTGACTGTGGGTCATGATATACACAGTGTGTCAGTGAGTGTGTTAATATTAATCTGTGTTCTCTGTCAGTGTGTTAATATTACTGAGGACAGTGGGGTGTTTTACACTTCACAGGGTGTATCTGACTGTGGGTCATGATGTACACAGTGTGTCAGTGAGTGTGTTAATATTAATCTGTGTTCTCTGTCAGTGTGTTAATATTTCTGAGGACAGTGGGGGTGTTTTACACTTCACAGGGTGTATCTGACTCTGGGTCATGATTTACACAGTGTGTCAGTGAGTGTGTTAATATTAATCTGTGTTCTCTGTCAGTGTGTTAATATTCCTGAAGACAGTGGGGGTGTTTTACACTTCACAGGGTGTATCTGACTCTGGGTCATGATTTACACAGTGTGTCAGTGAGTGTGTTAATATTAATCTGTGTTCTCTGTCAGTGTGTTAATATTACTGAGGACAGTGGGGGTGTTTTACACTTCACAGGGTGTATCTGACTGTGGGTCATGATATACACAGTGTGTCAGTGAGTGTGTTAATATTAATCTGTGTTCTCTGTCAGTGTGTTAATATTACTGAGGACAGTGGGGATGTTTTACACTTCACAGGGTGTATCTGACTGTGGGTCATGATGTACACAGTGTGTCAGTGAGTGTGTTAATATTAATCTGTGTTCTCTGTCAGTGTGTTAATATTACTGAGGACTGTGGGGGTGTTTTACACTTCACAGGGTGTATCTGACTGTGGGTCATGATATACACAGTGTGTCAGTGAGTGTGTTAATATTAATCTGTGTTCTCTGTCAGTGTGTTAATATTCCTGAGGACAGTGGGGGTGTTTTACACTTCACAGGGTGTATCTGACTGTGGGTCATGATATACACAGTGTGTCAGTGAGTGTGTTAATATTAATCTGTGTTCTCTGTCAGTGTGTTAATATTACTGAGGACAGTGGGGTTGTTTTACACTTCACAGGGTTTATCTGACTGTGGGTCATGATATACACAGTGTGTCAGTGAGTGTGTTAATATTAATCTGTGTCCTCTGTCAGTGTGTTAATATTACTGAGGACAGTGGGGGTGTTTTACACTTCACAGGGTGTATCTGACTGTGGGTGATGATATACACAGTGTGTCAGTGAGTGTGTTAATATTAATCTGTGTTCTCTGTCAGTGTGTTAATATTACTGAGGACAGTGGGGGTGTTTTACACTTCACAGGGTTTATCTGACTGTGGGTCATGATATACACAGTGTGTCAGTGAGTGTGTTAATATTAATCTGTGTTCTCTGTCAGTGTGTTAATATTGCTGAGGACAGTGGGGGTGTTTTACACTTCACAGGGTGTATCTGACTGTGGGTGATGATATACACAGTGTGTCAGTGAGTGTGTTAATATTAATCTGTGTTCTCTGTCAGTGTGTTCATATTGCTGAGGACAGTGGGGGTGTTTTACACTTCACAGGGTTTATCTGACTGTGGGTCATGATATACACAGTGTGTCAGTGAGTGTGTTAATATTAATCTGTGTTCTCTGTCAGTGTGTTAATATTCCTGAAGACAGTGGGGGTGTTTTACACTTCACAGGGTGTATCTGACTGTGGGTCATGATATACACAGTGTGTCAGTGAGTGTGTTAATATTAATCTGTGTTCTCTGTCAGTGTGTTAATATTACTGAGGACAGTGGGGGTGTTTTACACTTCACAGGGTGTATCTGACTGTGGGTCATGATATACACAGTGTGTCAATGAGTGTGTTAATATTAATCTGTGTTCTCTGTCAGTGTGTTAATATTACTGAGGACAGTGGGGGTGTTTTACACTTCACAGGGTTTATCTGACTGTGGGTCATGATATACACAGTGTGTCAGTGAGTGTGTTAATATTAATCTGTGTTCTCTGTCAGTGTGTTAATATTCCTGAGGACATTGGGGATGTTTTACACTTCACAGGGTGTATCTGACTGTGGGTCATGATGTACACAGTGTGTCAGTGAGTGTGTTAATATTAATCTGTGTTCTCTGTCAGTGTGTTAATATTACTGAGGACAGTGGGGGTGTTTTACACTTCACAGGGTGTATCTGACTGTGGGTTATGATATACACAGTGTGTCAGTGAGTGTGTTAATATTTATCTGTGTTCTCTGTCAGTGTGTTAATATTCCTGAGGCCAGTGGGGATGTTTTACACTTCACAGGGTGTGTCTGACTGTGGGTCATGATATACACAGTGTGTCAGTGAGTGTGTTAATATTAATCTGTGTTCTCTGTCAGTGTGTTAATATTACTGAGGACAGTGGGGGTGTTTTACACTTCACAGGGTGTATCTGACTGTGGGTCATGATATACACAGTGTGTCAGTGAGTGTGTTAATATTAATCTGTGTTCTCTGTCAGTGTGTTAATATTATTGAGGACAGTGGGGATGTTTTACACTTCACAGGGTGTATCTGACTGTGGGTCATGATGTACACAGTGTGTCAGTGAGTGTGTTAATATTAATCTGTGTTCTCTGTCAGTGTGTTAATATTACTGAGGACAGTGGGGGTGTTTTACACTTCACAGGGTGTATCTGACTGTGGGTCATGATATACACAGTGTGTCAGTGAGTGTGTTAATATTAATCTGTGTTCTCTGTCAGTGTGTTAATATTCCTGAGGACAGTGGGGGTGTTTTACACTTCACAGGGTGTATCTGACTGTGGGTCATGATATACACAGTGTGTCAGTGAGTGTGTTAATATTAATCTGTGTTCTCTGTCAGTGTGTTAATATTACTGAGGACAGTGGGGGTGTTTTACACTTCACAGGGTGTATCTGACTGTGGGTCATGATGTACACAGTGTGTCAGTGAGTGTGTTAATATTAATCTGTGTTCTCTGTCAGTGTGTTAATATTTCTGAGGACAGTGGGGGTGTTTTACACTTCACAGGGTGTATCTGACTCTGGGTCATGATTTACACAGTGTGTCAGTGAGTGTGTTAATATTAATCTGTGTTCTCTGTCAGTGTGTTAATATTCCTGAAGACAGTGGGGGTGTTTTACACTTCACAGGGTGTATCTGACTCTGGGTCATGATTTACACAGTGTGTCAGTGAGTGTGTTAATATTAATCTGTGTTCTCTGTCAGTGTGTTAATATTACTGAGGACAGTGGGGGTGTTTTACACTTCACAGGGTGTATCTGACTGTGGGTCATGATATACACAGTGTGTCAGTGAGTGTGTTAATATTAATCTGTGTTCTCTGTCAGTGTGTTAATATTACTGAGGACAGTGGGGATGTTTTACACTTCACAGGGTGTATCTGACTGTGGGTCATGATGTACACAGTGTGTCAGTGAGTGTGTTAATATTAATCTGTGTTCTCTGTCAGTGTGTTAATATTACTGAGGACAGTGGGGGTGTTTTACACTTCACAGGGTGTATCTGACTGTGGGTCATGATATACACAGTGTGTCAGTGAGTGTGTTAATATTAATCTGTGTTCTCTGTCAGTGTGTTAATATTCCTGAGGACAGTGGGGGTGTTTTACACTTCACAGGGTGTATCTGACTGTGGGTCATGATATACACAGTGTGTCAGTGAGTGTGTTAATATTAATCTGTGTTCTCTGTCAGTGTGTTAATATTACTGAGGACAGTGGGGGTGTTTTACACTTCACAGGGTGTATCTGACTGTGGGTCATGATGTACACAGTGTGTCAGTGAGTGTGTTAATATTAATCTGTGTTCTCTGTCAGTGTGTTAATATTTCTGAGGACAGTGGGGGTGTTTTACACTTCACAGGGTGTATGTGACTCTGGGTCATGATTTACACAGTGTGTCAGTGAGTGTGTTAATATTAATCTGTGTTCTCTGTCAGTGTGTTAATATTCCTGAAGACAGTGGGGGTGTTTTACACTTCACAGGGTGTATCTGACTCTGGGTCATGATTTACACAGTGTGTCAGTGAGTGTGTTATTATTAATCTGTGTTCTCTGTCAGTGTGTTAATATTCCTGAAGACAGTGGGGGTGTTTTACACTTCACAGGGTGTATCTGACTGTGGGTCATGATGTACACAGTGTGTCAGTGAGTGTGTTAATATTAATCTGTGTTCTCTGTCAGTGTGTTAATATTACTGAGGACAGTGGGGGTGTTTTACACTTCACAGGGTGTATCTGACTGTGGGTCATGATATACACAGTGTGTCAGTGAGTGTGTTAATATTAATCTGTGTTCTCTGTCAGTGTGTTAATATTACTGAGGACAGTGGGGGTGTTTTACACTTCACAGGGTGTATCTGACTGTGGGTCATGATGTACACAGTGTGTCAGTGAGTGTGTTAATATTAATCTGTGTTCTATGTCAGTGTGTTAATATTACTGAGGACAGTGGGGGTGTTTTACACTTCACAGGGTGTATCTGACTGTGGGTCATGATATACACAGTGTGTCAGTGAGTGTGTTAATATTAATCTGTGTTCTCTGTCAGTGTGTTAATATTACTGAGGACAGTGGGGGTGTTTTACACTTCACAGGGTGTATCTGACTGTGGGTCATGATGTACACAGTGTGTCAGTGAGTGTGTTAATATTAATCTGTGTTCTCTGTCAGTGTGTTAATATTACTGAGGACAGTGGGGGTGTTTTACACTTCACAGGGTGTATCTGACTGTGGGTCATGATATACACAGTGTGTCAGTGAGTGTGTTAATATTTATCTGTGTTCTCTGTCAGTGTGTTAATATTCCTGAGGACAGTGGGGATGTTTTACACTTCACAGGGTGTATCTGACTGTGGGTCATGATATACACAGTGTGTCAGTGAGTGTGTTAATATTTATCTGTGTTCTCTGTCAGTGTGTTAATATTACTGAGGACAGTGGGGGTGTTTTACACTTCACAGGGTGTATCTGACTGTGGGTCATGATATACACAGTGTGTCAGTGAGTGTGTTAATATTAATCTGTGTTCTCTGTCAGTGTGTTAATATTACTGAGGACAGTGGGGGTGTTTTACACTTCACAGGGTGTATCTGACTGTGGGTCATGATATACACAGTGTGTCAGTGAGTGTGTTAATATTAATCTGTGTTCTCTGTCAGTGTGTTAATATTCCTGAGGACAGTGGGGGTGTTTTACACTTCACAGGGTGTATCTGACTGTGGGTCATGATATACACAGTGTGTCAGTGAGTGTGTTAATATTAATCTGTGTTCTCTGTCAGTGTGTTAATATTCCTGAGGACAGTGGGGGTGTTTTACACTTCACAGGGTGTATCTGACTGTGGGTCATGATATACACAGTGTGTCAGTGAGTGTGTTAATATTAATCTGTGTTCTCTGTCAGTGTGTTAATATTCCTGAGGACAGTGGGGGTGCTTTACACTTCACAGTGTGTATCTCACTGTGGGTCATGATATACACAGTGTGTCA
Organism: Heterodontus francisci; assembly: GCF_036365525.1. Lineage (NCBI taxonomy): Eukaryota > Metazoa > Chordata > Chondrichthyes > Heterodontiformes > Heterodontidae > Heterodontus > Heterodontus francisci. The sequence continues at coordinate 1,435,733 of NW_027140186.1, forward strand.
GTGAGTGTGTTAATATTAATCTGTGTTCTCTGTCAGTGTGTTAATATTCCTGAGGACAGTGGGGATGTTTTACACTTCACAGGGTGTATCTAACTGTGGGTCATGATATACACAGTGTGTCAGTGAGTGTGTTAATATTAATCTGTGTTCTCTGTCAGTGTGTTAATATTACTGAGGACAGTGGGGGTGTTTTACACTTCACAGGGTGTATCTGACTGTGGGTCATGATATACACAGTGTGTCAGTGAGTGTGTTAATATTAATCTGTGTTCTCTGTCAGTGTGTTAATATTACTGAGGACAGTGGGGGTGTTTTACACTTCACAGGGTGTATCTGACTGTGGGTCATGATATACACAGTGTGTCAGTGAGTGTGTTAATATTAATCTGTGTTCTCTGTCAGTGTGTTAATATTGCTGAGGACAGTGGGGGTGTTTTACACTTCACAGTGTGTATCTGACTGTGGGTCATGATATACACAGTGTGTCAGTGAGTGTGTTAATATTAATCTGTGTACTCTGTCAGTGTGTTAATATTCCTGAGGACAGTGGGGGTGTTTTACACTTCACAGGGTGTATCTGACTGTGGGTCATGATATACACAGTGTGTCAGTGAGTGTGTTAATATTAATCTGTGTTCTCTGTCAGTGTGTTAATATTACTGAGGACAGTGGGGGTGTTTTACACTTCACAGGGTGTATCTGACTGTGGGTCATGATATACACAGTGTGTCAGTGAGTGTGTTAATATTAATCTGTGTTCTCTGTCAGTGTGTTAATATTCCTGAGGACAGTGGGGGTGTTTTACACTTCACAGGGTGTATCTGACTGTGGGTCATGATATACACAGTGTGTCAGTGAGTGTGTTAATATTAATCTGTGTTCTCTGTCAGTGTGTTAATATTACTGAGGACAGTGGGGGTGTTTTACACTTCACAGGGTGTATCTGACTGTGGGTCATGATGTACACAGCGTGTCAGTGAGTGTGTTAATATTAATCTGTGTTCTCTGTCAGTGTGTTAATATTTCTGAGGACAGTGGGGGTGTTTTACACTTCACAGGGTGTATCTGACTCTGGGTCATGATTTACACAGTGTGTCAGTGAGTGTGTTAATATTAATCTGTGTTCTCTGTCAGTGTGTTAATATTCCTGAAGACAGTGGGGGTGTTTTACACTTCACAGGGCGTATCTGACTCTGGGTCATGATTTACACAGTGTGTCAGTGAGTGTGTTAATATTAATCTGTGTTCTCTGTCAGTGTGTTAATATTCCTGAAGACAGTGGGGGTGTTTTACACTTCACAGGGTGTATCTGACTGTGGGTCATGATGTACACAGTGTGTCAGTGAGTGTGTTAATATTAATCTGTGTTCTCTGTCAGTGTGTTAATATTACTGAGGACAGTGGGGGTGTTTTACACTTCACAGGGTGTATCTGACTGTGGGTCATGATATACACAGTGTGTCAGTGAGTGTGTTAATATTAATCTGTGTTCTCTGTCAGTGTGTTAATATTACTGAGGACAGTGGGGGTGTTTTACACTTCACAGGGTGTATCTGACTGTGGGTCATGATGTACACAGTGTGTCAGTGAGTGTGTTAATATTAATCTGTGTTCTCTGTCAGTGTGTTAATATTACTGAGGACAGTGGGGGTGTTTTACACTTCACAGGGTTTATCTGACTGTGGGTCATGATATACACAGTGTGTCAGTGAGTGTGTTAATATTAATCTGTGTTCTCTGTCAGTGTGTTAATATTCCTGAGGACAGTGGGGATGTTTTACACTTCACAGGGTGTATCTAACTGTGGGTCATGATATACACAGTGTGTCAGTGAGTGTGTTAATATTAATCTGTGTTCTCTGTCAGTGTGTTAATATTACTGAGGACAGTGGGGGTGTTTTACACTTCACAGGGTGTATCTGACTGTGGGTCATGATATACACAGTGTGTCAGTGAGTGTGTTAATATTAATCTGTGTTCTCTGTCAGTGTGTTAATATTACTGAGGACAGTGGGGGTGTTTTACACTTCACAGGGTGTATCTAACTGTGGGTCATGATATACACAGTGTGTCAGTGAGTGTGTTAATATTTATCTGTGTTCTCTGTCAGTGTGTTAATATTGCTGAAGACAGTGGGGGTGTTTTACACTTCACAGTGTGTATCTGACTGTGGGTCATGATATACACAGTGTGTCAGTGAGTGTGTTAATATTAATCTGTGTACTCTGTCAGTGTGTTAATATTCCTGAGGACAGTGGGGGTGTTTTACACTTCACAGGGTGTATCTGACTGTGGGTCATGATATACACAGTGTGTCAGTGAGTGTGTTAATATTAATCTGTGTTCTCTGTCAGTGTGTTAATATTACTGAGGACAGTGGGGGTGTTTTACACTTCACAGGGTGTATCTGACTGTGGGTCATGATATACACAGTGTGTCAGTGAGTGTGTTAATATTAATCTGTGTTCTCTGTCAGTGTGTTAATATTCCTGAGGACAGTGGGGGTGTTTTACACTTCACAGGGTGTATCTGACTGTGGGTCATGATATACACAGTGTGTCAGTGAGTGTGTTAATATTAATCTGTGTTCTCTGTCAGTGTGTTAATATTACTGAGGACAGTGGGGGTGTTTTGCACTTCACAGGGTGTATCTGACTGTGGGTCATGATGTACACAGTGTGTCAGTGAGTGTGTTAATATTAATCTGTGTTCTCTGTCAGTGTGTTAATATTTCTGAGGACAGTGGGGGTGTTTTACACTTCACAGGGTGTATCTGACTCTGGGTCATGATTTACACAGTGTGTCAGTGAGTGTGTTAATATTAATCTGTGTTCTCTGTCAGTGTGTTAATATTCCTGAAGACAGTGGGGGTGTTTTACACTTCACAGGGTGTATCTGACTCTGGGTCATGATTTACACAGTGTGTCAGTGAGTGTGTTAATATTAATCTGTGTTCTCTGTCAGTGTGTTAATATTTCTGAGGACAGTGGGGGTGTTTTACACTTCACAGGGTGTATCTGACTCTGGGTCATGATTTACACAGTGTGTCAGTGAGTGTGTTAATATTAATCTGTGTTCTCTGTCAGTGTGTTAATATTCCTGAAGACAGTGGGGGTGTTTTACACTTCACAGGGTGTATCTGACTGTGGGTCATGATGTACACAGTGTGTCAGTGAGTGTGTTAATATTAATCTGTGTTCTCTGTCAGTGTGTTAATATTACTGAGGACAGTGGGGGTGTTTTACACTTCACAGGGTGTATCTGACTGTGGGTCATGATATACACAGTGTGTCAGTGAGTGTGTTAATATTAATCTGTGTTCTCTGTCAGTGTGTTAATATTACTGAGGACAGTGGGGGTGTTTTACACTTCACAGGGTGTATCTGACTGTGGGTCATGATGTACACAGTGTGTCAGTGAGTGTGTTAATATTAATCTGTGTTCTCTGTCAGTGTGTTAATATTACTGAGGACAGTGGGGGTGTTTTACACTTCACAGGGTTTATCTGACTGTGGGTCATGATATACACAGTGTGTCAGTGAGTGTGTTAATATTAATCTGTGTTCTCTGTCAGTGTGTTAATATTCCTGAGGACAGTGGGGATGTTTTACACTTCACAGGGTGTATCTAACTGTGGGTCATGATATACACAGTGTGTCAGTGAGTGTGTTAATATTAATCTGTGTTCTCTGTCAGTGTGTTAATATTACTGAGGACAGTGGGGGTGTTTTACACTTCACAGGGTGTATCTGACTGTGGGTCATGATATACACAGTGTGTCAGTGAGTGTGTTAATACTAATCTGTGTTCTCTGTCAGTGTGTTAATATTACTGAGGACAGTGGGGGTGTTTTACACTTCACAGGGTGTATCTAACTGTGGGTCATGATATACACAGTGTGTCAGTGAGTGTGTTAATATTTATCTGTGTTCTCTGTCAGTGTGTTAATATTGCTGAAGACAGTGGGGGTGTTTTACACTTCACAGTGTGTATCTGACTGTGGGTCATGATATACACAGTGTGTCAGTGAGTGTGTTAATATTAATCTGTGTACTCTGTCAGTGTGTTAATATTCCTGAGGACAGTGGGGGTGTTTTACACTTCACAGGGTGTATCTGACTGTGGGTCATGATATACACAGTGTGTCAGTGAGTGTGTTAATATTAATCTGTGTTCTCTGTCAGTGTGTTAATATTACTGAGGACAGTGGGGGTGTTTTACACTTCACAGGGTGTATCTGACTGTGGGTCATGATATACACAGTGTGTCAGTGAGTGTGTTAATATTAATCTGTGTTCTCTGTCAGTGTGTTAATATTCCTGAGGACAGTGGGGGTGTTTTACACTTCACAGGGTGTATCTGACTGTGGGTCATGATATACACAGTGTGTCAGTGAGTGTGTTAATATTAATCTGTGTTCTCTGTCAGTGTGTTAATATTACTGAGGACAGTGGGGGTGTTTTACACTTCACAGGGTGTATCTGACTGTGGGTCATGATGTACACAGTGTGTCAGTGAGTGTGTTAATATTAATCTGTGTTCTCTGTCAGTGTGTTAATATTTCTGAGGACAGTGGGGGTGTTTTACACTTCACAGGGTGTATCTGACTCTGGGTCATGATTTACACAGTGTGTCAGTGAGTGTGTTAATATTAATCTGTGTTCTCTGTCAGTGTGTTAATATTCCTGAAGACAGTGGGGGTGTTTTACACTTCACAGGGTGTATCTGACTCTGGGTCATGATTTACACAGTGTGTCAGTGAGTGTGTTAATATTAATCTGTGTTCTCTGTCAGTGTCTTAATATTACTGAGGACAGTGGGGGTGTTTTACACTTCACAGGGTGTATCTGACTGTGGGTCATGATATACACAGTGTGTCAGTGAGTGTGTTAATATTAATCTGTGTTCTCTGTCAGTGTGTTAATATTACTGAGGACAGTGGGCGTGTTTTACACTTCACAGGGTGTATCTGACTGTGGGTCATGATATACACAGTGTGTCAGTGAGTGTGTTAATATTAATCTGTGTTCTCTGTCAGTGTGTTAATATTGCTGAGGACAGTGGGGGTGTTTTACACTTCACAGGGTGTATCTGACTGTGGGTCATGATGTACACAGTGTGTCAGTGAGTGTGTTAATATTAATCTGTGTCCTCTGTCAGTGTGTTAATATTACTGAGGACAGTGGGGGTGTTTTACACTTCACAGGGTGTATCTGACTGTGGGTGATGATATACACAGTGTGTCAGTGAGTGTGTTAATATTAATCTGTGTTCTCTGTCAGTGTGTTAATATTACTGAGGACAGTGGGGGTGTTTTACACTTCACAGGGTGTATCTGACTGTGGGTGATGATATACACAGTGTGTCAGTGAGTGTGTTAATATTAATCTGTGTTCTCTGTCAGTGTGTTAATATTACTGAGGACAGTGGGCGTGTTTTACACTTCACAGGGTGTATCTGACTGTGGGTCATGATATACACAGTGTGTCAGTGAGTGTGTTAATATTAATCTGTGTTCTCTGTCAGTGTGTTAATATTGCTGAGGACAGTGGGGGTGTTTTACACTTCACAGGGTGTATCTGACTGTGGGTCATGATGTACACAGTGTGTCAGTGAGTGTGTTAATATTAATCTGTGTCCTCTGTCAGTGTGTTAATATTACTGAGGACAGTGGGGGTGTTTTACACTTCACAGAGTGTATCTGACTGTGGGTGATGATATACACAGTGTGTCAGTGAGTGTGTTAATATTAATCTGTGTTCTCTGTCAGTGTGTTAATATTACTGAGGACAGTGGGGGTGTTTTACACTTCACAGGGTGTATCTGACTGTGGGTGATTATATACACAGTGTGTCAGTGAGTGTGTTAATATTAATCTGTGTTCTCTGTCAGTGTGTTAATATTACTGAGGACAGTGGGGGTGTTTTACACTTCACAGGGTTTATCTGACTGTGGGTCATGATATACACAGTGTGTCAGTGAGTGTGTTAATATTAATCTGTGTTCTCTGTCAGTGTGTTAATATTGCTGAGGACAGTGGGGGTGTTTTACACTTCACAGGGTGTATCTGACTGTGGGTGATGATATACACAGTGTGTCAGTGAGTGTGTTAATATTAATCTGTGTTCTCTGTCAGTGTGTTAATATTGCTGAGGACAGTGGGGGTGTTTTACACTTCACAGGGTTTATCTGACTGTGGGTCATGATATACACAGTGTGTCAGTGAGTGTGTTAATATTAATCTGTGTTCTCTGTCAGTGTGTTAATATTCCTGAAGACAGTGGGGGTGTTTTACACTTCACAGGGTGTATCTGACCGTGGGTCATGATATACACAGTGTGTCAGTGAGTGTGTTAATATTAATCTGTGTTCTCTGTCAGTGTGTTAATATTACTGAGGACAGTGGGGGTGTTTTACACTTCACAGGGTGTATCTGACTGTGGGTCATGATATACACTGTGTGTCAATGAGTGTGTTAATATTAATCTGTGTTCTCTGTCAGTGTGTTAATATTACTGAGGACAGTGGGGGTGTTTTACACTTCACAGGGTTTATCTGACTGTGGGTCATGATATACACAGTGTGTCAGTGAGTGTGTTAATATTAATCTGTGTTCTCTGTCAGTGTGTTAATATTCCTGAGGACATTGGGGCTGTTTTACACTTCACAGGGTGTATCTGACTGTGGGTCATGATGTACACAGTGTGTCAGTGAGTGTGTTAATATTAATCTGTGTTCTCTGTCAGTGTGTTAATATTACTGAGGACAGTGGGGGTGTTTTACACTTCACAGGGTGTATCTGACTGTGGGTCATGATATACACAGTGTGTCAGTGAGTGTGTTAATATTAATCTGTGTTCTCTGTCAGTGTGTTAATATTACTGAGGACAGTGGGGGTGTTTTACACTTCACAGGGTGTATCTAACTGTGGGTCATGATATACACAGTGTGTCAGTGAGTGTGTTAATATTTATCTGTGTTCTCTGTCAGTGTGTTAATATTGCTGAAGACAGTGGGGGTGTTTTACACTTCACAGTGTGTATCTGACTGTGGGTCATGATATACACAGTGTGTCAGTGAGTGTGTTAATATTAATCTGTGTACTCTGTCAGTGTGTTAATATTCCTGAGGACAGTGGGGGTGTTTTACACTTCACAGGGTGTATCTGACTGTGGGTCATGATATACACAGTGTGTCAGTGAGTGTGTTAATATTAATCTGTGTTCTCTGTCAGTGTGTTAATATTACTGAGGACAGTGGGGGTGTTTTACACTTCACAGGGTGTATCTGACTGTGGGTCATGATATACACAGTGTGTCAGTGAGTGTGTTAATATTAATCTGTGTTCTCTGTCAGTGTGTTAATATTCCTGAGGACAGTGGGGGTGTTTTACACTTCACAGGGTGTATCTGACTGTGGGTCATGATATACACAGTGTGTCAGTGAGTGTGTTAATATTAATCTGTGTTCTCTGTCAGTGTGTTAATATTACTGAGGACAGTGGGGGTGTTTTACACTTCACAGGGTGTATCTGACTGTGGGTCATGATGTACACAGTGTGTCAGTGAGTGTGTTAATATTAATCTGTGTTCTCTGTCAGTGTGTTAATATTTCTGAGGACAGTGGGGGTGTTTTACACTTCACAGGGTGTATCTGACTCTGGGTCATGATTTACACAGTGTGTCAGTGAGTGTGTTAATATTAATCTGTGTTCTCTGTCAGTGTGTTAATATTCCTGAAGACAGTGGGGGTGTTTTACACTTCACAGGGTGTATCTGACTCTGGGTCATGATTTACACAGTGTGTCAGTGAGTGTGTTAATATTAATCTGTGTTCTCTGTCAGTGTGTTAATATTTCTGAGGACAGTGGGGGTGTTTTACACTTCACAGGGTGTATCTGACTCTGGGTCATGATTTACACAGTGTGTCAGTGAGTGTGTTAATATTAATCTGTGTTCTCTGTCAGTGTGTTAATATTCCTGAAGACAGTGGGGGTGTTTTACACTTCACAGGGTGTATCTGACTGTGGGTCATGATGTACACAGTGTGTCAGTGAGTGTGTTAATATTAATCTGTGTTCTCTGTCAGTGTGTTAATATTACTGAGGACAGTGGGGGTGTTTTACACTTCACAGGGTGTATCTGACTGTGGGTCATGATATACACAGTGTGTCAGTGAGTGTGTTAATATTAATCTGTGTTCTCTGTCAGTGTGTTAATATTACTGAGGACAGTGGGGGTGTTTTACACTTCACAGGGTGTATCTGACTGTGGGTCATGATGTACACAGTGTGTCAGTGAGTGTGTTAATATTAATCTGTGTTCTCTGTCAGTGTGTTAATATTACTGAGGACAGTGGGGGTGTTTTACACTTCACAGGGTTTATCTGACTGTGGGTCATGATATACACAGTGTGTCAGTGAGTGTGTTAATATTAATCTGTGTTCTCTGTCAGTGTGTTAATATTCCTGAGGACAGTGGGGATGTTTTACACTTCACAGGGTGTATCTAACTGTGGGTCATGATATACACAGTGTGTCAGTGAGTGTGTTAATATTAATCTGTGTTCTCTGTCAGTGTGTTAATATTACTGAGGACAGTGGGGGTGTTTTACACTTCACAGGGTGTATCTGACTGTGGGTCATGATATACACAGTGTGTCAGTGAGTGTGTTAATACTAATCTGTGTTCTCTGTCAGTGTGTTAATATTACTGAGGACAGTGGGGGTGTTTTACACTTCACAGGGTGTATCTAACTGTGGGTCATGATATACACAGTGTGTCAGTGAGTGTGTTAATATTTATCTGTGTTCTCTGTCAGTGTGTTAATATTGCTGAAGACAGTGGGGGTGTTTTACACTTCACAGTGTGTATCTGACTGTGGGTCATGATATACACAGTGTGTCAGTGAGTGTGTTAATATTAATCTGTGTACTCTGTCAGTGTGTTAATATTCCTGAGGACAGTGGGGGTGTTTTACACTTCACAGGGTGTATCTGACTGTGGGTCATGATATACACAGTGTGTCAGTGAGTGTGTTAATATTAATCTGTGTTCTCTGTCAGTGTGTTAATATTACTGAGGACAGTGGGGGTGTTTTACACTTCACAGGGTGTATCTGACTGTGGGTCATGATATACACAGTGTGTCAGTGAGTGTGTTAATATTAATCTGTGTTCTCTGTCAGTGTGTTAATATTCCTGAGGACAGTGGGGGTGTTTTACACTTCACAGGGTGTATCTGACTGTGGGTCATGATATACACAGTGTGTCAGTGAGTGTGTTAATATTAATCTGTGTTCTCTGTCAGTGTGTTAATATTACTGAGGACAGTGGGGGTGTTTTACACTTCACAGGGTGTATCTGACTGTGGGTCATGATGTACACAGTGTGTCAGTGAGTGTGTTAATATTAATCTGTGTTCTCTGTCAGTGTGTTAATATTTCTGAGGACAGTGGGGGTGTTTTACACTTCACAGGGTGTATCTGACTCTGGGTCATGATTTACACAGTGTGTCAGTGAGTGTGTTAATATTAATCTGTGTTCTCTGTCAGTGTGTTAATATTCCTGAAGACAGTGGGGGTGTTTTACACTTCACAGGGTGTATCTGACTCTGGGTCATGATTTACACAGTGTGTCAGTGAGTGTGTTAATATTAATCTGTGTTCTCTGTCAGTGTCTTAATATTACTGAGGACAGTGGGGGTGTTTTACACTTCACAGGGTGTATCTGACTGTGGGTCATGATATACACAGTGTGTCAGTGAGTGTGTTAATATTAATCTGTGTTCTCTGTCAGTGTGTTAATATTACTGAGGACAGTGGGCGTGTTTTACACTTCACAGGGTGTATCTGACTGTGGGTCATGATATACACAGTGTGTCAGTGAGTGTGTTAATATTAATCTGTGTTCTCTGTCAGTGTGTTAATATTGCTGAGGACAGTGGGGGTGTTTTACACTTCACAGGGTGTATCTGACTGTGGGTCATGATGTACACAGTGTGTCAGTGAGTGTGTTAATATTAATCTGTGTCCTCTGTCAGTGTGTTAATATTACTGAGGACAGTGGGGGTGTTTTACACTTCACAGGGTGTATCTGACTGTGGGTGATGATATACACAGTGTGTCAGTGAGTGTGTTAATATTAATCTGTGTTCTCTGTCAGTGTGTTAATATTACTGAGGACAGTGGGGGTGTTTTACACTTCACAGGGTGTATCTGACTGTGGGTGATGATATACACAGTGTGTCAGTGAGTGTGTTAATATTAATCTGTGTTCTCTGTCAGTGTGTTAATATTACTGAGGACAGTGGGGGTGTTTTACACTTCACAGGGTTTATCTGACTGTGGGTCATGATGTACACAGTGTGTCAGTGAGTGTGTTAATATTAATCTGTGTTCTCTGTCAGTGTGTTAATATTGCTGAGGACAGTGGGGGTGTTTTACACTTCACAGGGTGTATCTGACTGTGGGTGATGATATACACAGTGTGTCAGTGAGTGTGTTAATATTAATCTGTGTTCTCTGTCAGTGTGTTAATATTGCTGAGGACAGTGGGGGTGTTTTACACTTCACAGGGTTTATCTGACTGTGGGTCATGATATACACAGTGTGTCAGTGAGTGTGTTAATATTAATCTGTGTTCTCTGTCAGTGTGTTAATATTACTGAGGACAGTGGGCGTGTTTTACACTTCACAGGGTGTATCTGACTGTGGGTCATGATATACACAGTGTGTCAGTGAGTGTGTTAATATTAATCTGTGTTCTCTGTCAGTGTGTTAATATTGCTGAGGACAGTGGGGGTGTTTTACACTTCACAGGGTGTATCTGACTGTGGGTCATGATGTACACAGTGTGTCAGTGAGTGTGTTAATATTAATCTGTGTCCTCTGTCAGTGTGTTAATATTACTGAGGACAGTGGGGGTGTTTTACACTTCACAGAGTGTATCTGACTGTGGGTGATGATATACACAGTGTGTCAGTGAGTGTGTTAATATTAATCTGTGTTCTCTGTCAGTGTGTTAATATTACTGAGGACAGTGGGGGTGTTTTACACTTCACAGGGTGTATCTGACTGTGGGTGATTATATACACAGTGTGTCAGTGAGTGTGTTAATATTAATCTGTGTTCTCTGTCAGTGTGTTAATATTACTGAGGACAGTGGGGGTGTTTTACACTTCACAGGGTTTATCTGACTGTGGGTCATGATATACACAGTGTGTCAGTGAGTGTGTTAATATTAATCTGTGTTCTCTGTCAGTGTGTTAATATTGCTGAGGACAGTGGGGGTGTTTTACACTTCACAGGGTGTATCTGACTGTGGGTGATGATATACACAGTGTGTCAGTGAGTGTGTTAATATTAATCTGTGTTCTCTGTCAGTGTGTTAATATTGCTGAGGACAGTGGGGGTGTTTTACACTTCACAGGGTTTATCTGACTGTGGGTCATGATATACACAGTGTGTCAGTGAGTGTGTTAATATTAATCTGTGTTCTCTGTCAGTGTGTTAATATTCCTGAAGACAGTGGGGGTGTTTTACACTTCACAGGGTGTATCTGACCGTGGGTCATGATATACACAGTGTGTCAGTGAGTGTGTTAATATTAATCTGTGTTCTCTGTCAGTGTGTTAATATTACTGAGGACAGTGGGGGTGTTTTACACTTCACAGGGTGTATCTGACTGTGGGTCATGATATACACTGTGTGTCAATGAGTGTGTTAATATTAATCTGTGTTCTCTGTCAGTGTGTTAATATTACTGAGGACAGTGGGGGTGTTTTACACTTCACAGGGTTTATCTGACTGTGGGTCATGATATACACAGTGTGTCAGTGAGTGTGTTAATATTAATCTGTGTTCTCTGTCAGTGTGTTAATATTCCTGAGGACATTGGGGCTGTTTTACACTTCACAGGGTGTATCTGACTGTGGGTCATGATGTACACAGTGTGTCAGTGAGTGTGTTAATATTAATCTGTGTTCTCTGTCAGTGTGTTAATATTACTGAGGACAGTGGGGGTGTTTTACACTTCACAGGGTGTATCTGACTGTGGGTCATGATATACACAGTGTGTCAGTGAGTGTGTTAATATTTATCTGTGTTCTCTGTCAGTGTGTTAATATTCCTGAGGACAGTGGGGATGTTTTACACTTCACAGGGTGTATCTGACTGTGGGTCATGATATACACAGTGTGTCAGTGAGTGTGTTAATATTAATCTGTGTTCTCTGTCAGTGTGTTGATATTACTGAGGACAGTGGGGGTGTTTTACACTTCACAGGGTGTGTCTGACTGTGGGTCATGATATACACAGTGTGTCAGTGAGTGTGTTAATATTAATCTGTGTTCTCTGTCAGTGTGTTAATATTCCTGAGGACAGTGGGGGTGTTTTACACTTCACAGGGTGTATCTGACTGTGGGTCATGATATACACAGTGTGTCAGTGAGTGTGTTAATATTAATCTGTGTTCTCTGTCAGTGTGTTAATATTACTGAGGACAGTGGGGGTGTTTTACACTTCACAGGGTGTATCTGACTGTGGGTCATGATGTACACAGTGTGTCAGTGAGTGTGTTAATATTAATCTGTGTTCTCTGTCAGTGTGTTAATATTTCTGAGGACAGTGGGGGTGTTTTACACTTCACAGGGTGTATCTGACTCTGGGTCATGATTTACACAGTGTGTCAGTGAGTGTGTTAATATTAATCTGTGTTCTCTGTCAGTGTGTTAATATTCCTGAAGACAGTGGGGGTGTTTTACACTTCACAGGGTGTATGTGACTCTGGGTCATGATTTACACAGTGTGTCAGTGAGTGTGTTAATATTAATCTGTGTTCTCTGTCAGTGTGTTAATATTCCTGAAGACAGTGGGGGTGTTTTACACTTCACAGGGTGTATCTGACTGTGGGTCATGATGTACACAGTGTGTCAGTGAGTGTGTTAATATTAATCTGTGTTCTCTGTCAGTGTGTTAATATTACTGAGGACAGTGGGGGTGTTTTACACTTCACAGGGTGTATCTGACTGTGGGTCATGATATACACAGTGTGTCAGTGAGTGTGTTAATATTAATCTGTGTTCTCTGTCAGTGTGTTAATAATACTGAGGACAGTGGGGGTGTTTTACACTTCACAGGGTGTATCTGACTGTGGGTCATGATGTACACAGTGTGTCAGTGAGTGTGTTAATATTAATCTGTGTTCTCTGTCAGTGTGTTAATATTACTGAGGACAGTGGGGGTGTTTTACACTTCACAGGGTGTATCTGACTGTGGGTCATGATATACACAGTGTGTCAGTGAGTGTGTTAATATTAATCTGTGTTCTCTGTCAGTGTGTTAATATTACTGAGGACAGTGGGGGTGTTTTACACTTCACAGGGTGTATCTGACTGTGGGTCATGATGTACACAGTGTGTCAGTGAGTGTGTTAATATTAATCTGTGTTCTCTGTCAGTGTGTTAATATTCCTGAGGACAGTGGGGGTGTTTTACACTTCACAGGGTGTATCTGACTGTGGGTCATGATATACACAGTGTGTCAGTGAGTGTGTTAATAGTTATCTGTGTTCTCTGTCAGTGTGTTAATATTCCTGAGGACAGTGGGGATGTTTTACACTTCACAGGGTGTATCTGACTGTGGGTCATGATATACACAGTGTGTCAGTGAGTGTGTTAATATTTATCTGTGTTCTCTGTCAGTGTGTTAATATTACTGAGGACAGTGGGGGTGTTTTACACTTCACAGGGTGTATCTGACTGTGGGTCATGATATACACAGTGTGTCAGTGAGTGTGTTAATATTAATCTGTGTTCTCTGTCAGTGTGTTAATATTACTGCGGACAGTGGGGGTGTTTTACACTTCACAGGGTGTATCTGACTGTGGGTCATGATATACACAGTGTGTCAGTGAGTGTGTTAATATTAATCTGTGTTCTCTGTCAGTGTGTTAATATTCCTGAGGACAGTGGGGGTGTTTTACACTTCACAGGGTGTATCTGACTGTGGGTCATGATATACACAGTGTGTCAGTGAGTGTGTTAATATTAATCTGTGTTCTCTGTCAGTGTGTTAATATTCCTGAGGACAGTGGGGGTGTTTTACACTTCACAGGGTGTATCTGACTGTGGGTCATGATATACACAGTGTGTCAGTGAGTGTGTTAATATTAGTCTGTGTTCTCTGTCAGTGTGTTAATATTCCTGAGGACAGTGGGGGTGTTTTACACTTCACAGGGTGTATCTCACTGTGGGTCATGATATACACAGTGTGTCAGTGCGTGTGTTAATATTAATCTGTGTTCTCTGTCAGTGTGTTAATATTCCTGAGGACAGTGGGGATGTTTTACACTTCACAGGGTGTATCTAACTGTGGGTCATGATATACACAGTGTGTCAGTGACTGTGTTAATATTAATCTGTGTTCTCTGTCAGTGTGTTAATATTACTGAGGACAGTGGGGGTGTTTTACACTTCACAGGGTGTATCTGACTGTGGGTCATGATATACACAGTGTGTCAGTGAGTGTGTTAATATTAATCTGTGTTCTCTGTCAGTGTGTTAATATTACTGAGGACAGTGGGGGTGTTTTACACTTCACAGGGTGTATCTAACTGTGGGTCATGATATACACAGTGTGTCAGTGAGTGTGTTAATATTAATCTGTGTTCTCTGTCAGTGTGTTAATATTGCTGAGGACAGTGGGGGTGTTTTACACTTCACAGTGTGTATCTGACTGTGGGTCATGATATACACAGTGTGTCAGTGAGTGTGTTAATATTAATCTGTGTACTCTGTCAGTGTGTTAATATTCCTGAGGACAGTGGGGATGTTTTACACTTCACAGGGTGTATCTAACTGTGGGTCATGATATACACAGTGTGTCAGTGAGTGTGTTAATATTAATCTGTGTTCTCTGTCAGTGTGTTAATATTACTGAGGACAGTGGGGGTGTTTTACACTTCACAGGGTGTATCTGACTGTGGGTCATGATATACACAGTGTGTCAGTGAGTGTGTTAATATTAATCTGTGTTCTCTGTCAGTGTGTTAATATTACTGAGGACAGTGGGGGTGTTTTACACTTCACAGGGTGTATCTAACTGTGGGTCATGATATACACAGTGTGTCAGTGAGTGTGTTAATATTAATCTGTGTTCTCTGTCAGTGTGTTAATATTGCTGAGGACAGTGGGGGTGTTTTACACTTCACAGTGTGTATCTGACTGTGGGTCATGATATACACAGTGTGTCAGTGAGTGTGTTAATATTAATCTGTGTACTCTGTCAGTGTGTTAATATTCCTGAGGACAGTGGGGGTGTTTTACACTTCACAGGGTGTATCTGACTGTGGGTCATGATATACACAGTGTGTCAGTGAGTGTGTTAATATTAATCTGTGTTCTCTGTCAGTGTGTTAATATTTCTGAGGACAGTGGGGGTGTTTTACACTTCACAGGGTGTATCTGACTGTGGGTCATGATATACACAGTGTGTCAGTGAGTGTGTTAATATTAATCTGTGTTCTCTGTCAGTGTGTTAATATTCCTGAGGACAGTGGGGGTGTTTTACACTTCACAGGGTGTATCTGACTGTGGGTCATGATATACACAGTGTGTCAGTGAGTGTGTTAATATTAATCTGTGTTCTCTGTCAGTGTGTTAATATTTCTGAGGACAGTGGGGATGTTTTACACTTCACAGGGTGTAACTGACTCTGGGTCATGATTTACACAGTGTGTCAGTGAGTGTGTTAATATTAATCTGTGTTCTCTGTCAGTGTGTTAATATTCCTGAAGACAGTGGGGGTGTTTTACACTTCACAGTGTGTATCTGACTCTGGGTCATGATTTACACAGTGTGTCAGTGAGTGTGTTAATATTAATCTGTGTTCTCTGTCAGTGTGTTAATATTCCTGAAGACAGTGGGGGTGTTTTACACTTCACAGGGTGTATCTGACTGTGGGTCATGATGTACACAGTGTGTCAGTGAGTGTGTTAATATTAATCTGTGTCTCTGTCAGTGTGTTAATATTACTGAGGACAGTGGGGGTGTTTTACACTTCACAGGGTGTATCTGACTGTGGGTCATGATATACACAGTGTGTCAGTGAGTGTGTTAATATTAGTCTGTGTTCTCTGTCAGTGTGTTAATATTACTGAGGACAGTGGGGGTGTTTTACTCTTCACAGGGTGTATCTGACTGTGGGTCATGATGTACACAGTGTGTCAGTGAGTGTGTTAATATTAATCTGTGTTCTCTGTCAGTGTGTTAATATTACTGAGGACAGTGGGGGTGTTTTTCACTTCACAGGGTTTATCTGACTGTGGGTCATGATATACACAGTGTGTCAGTGAGTGTGTTAATATTAATCTGTGTTCTCTGTCAGTGTGTTAATATTCCTGAGGACAGTGGGGATGTTTTACACTTCACAGGGTGTATCTAACTGTGGGTCATGATATACACAGTGTGTCAGTGAGTGTGTTAATATTAATCTGTGTTCTCTGTCAGTGTGTTAATATTACTGAGGACAGTGGGGGTGTTTTACACTTCACAGGGTGTATCTAACTGTGGGTCATGATATACACAGTGTGTCAGTGAGTGTGTTAATATTTATCTGTGTTCTCTGTCAGTGTGTTAATATTACTGAGGACAGTGGGGGTGTTTTACACTTCACAGGGTGTATCTAACTGTGGGTCATGATATACACAGTGTGTCAGTGAGTGTGTTAATATTTATCTGTGTTCTCTGTCAGTGTGTTAATATTGCTGAAGACAGTGGGGGTGTTTTACACTTCACAGTGTGTATCTGACTGTGGGTCATGATATACACAGTGTGTCAGTGAGTGTGTTAATATTAATCTGTGTACTCTGTCAGTGTGTTAATATTCCTGAGGACAGTGGGGGTGTTTTACACTTCACAGGGTGTATCTGACTGTGGGTCATGATATACACAGTGTGTCAGTGAGTGTGTTAATATTAATCTGTGTTCTCTGTCAGTGTGTTAATATTACTGAGGACAGTGGGGGTGTTTTACACTTCACAGGGTGTATCTGACTGTGGGTCATAATATACACAGTGTGTCAGTGAGTGTGTTAATATTAATCTGTGTTCTCTGTCAGTGTGTTAATATTCCTGAGGACAGTGGGGGTGTTTTACACTTCACAGGGTGTATCTGACTGTGGGTCATGATATACACAGTGTGTCAGTGAGTGTGTTAATATTAATCTGTGTTCTCTGTCAGTGTGTTAATATTACTGAGGACAGTGGGGGTGTTTTACACTTCACAGGGTGTATCTGACTGTGGGTCATGATGTACACAGTGTGTCAGTGAGTGTGTTAATATTAATCTGTGTTCTCTGTCAGTGTGTTAATATTTCTGAGGACAGTGGGGGTGTTTTACACTTCACAGGGTGTATCTGACTCTGGGTCATGATTTACACAGTGTGTCAGTGAGTGTGTTAATATTAATCTGTGTTCTCTGTCAGTGTGTTAATATTCCTGAAGACAGTGGGGGTGTTTTACACTTCACAGGGTGTATCTGACTCTGGGTCATGATTTACACAGTGTGTCAGTGAGTGTGTTAATATTAATCTGTGTTCTCTGTCAGTGTGTTAATATTCCTGAAGACAGTGGGGGTGTTTTACACTTCACAGGGTGTATCTGACTCTGGGTCATGATTTACACAGTGTGTCAGTGAGTGTGTTAATATTAATCTGTGTTCTCTGTCAGTGTGTTAATATTCCTGAAGACAGTGGGGGTGTTTTACACTTCACAGGGTGTATCTGACTGTGGGTCATGATGTACACAGTGTGTCAGTGAGTGTGTTAATATTAATCTGTGTTCTCTGTCAGTGTGTTAATATTACTGAGGACAGTGGGGGTGTTTTACACTTCACAGGGTGTATCTGACTGTGGGTCATGATATACACAGTGTGTCAGTGAGTGTGTTAATATTAATCTGTGTTCTCTGTCAGTGTGTTAATATTACTGAGGACAGTGGGGGTGTTTTACACTTCACAGGGTGTATCTGACTGTGGGTCATGATGTACACAGTGTGTCAGTGAGTGTGTTAATATTAATCTGTGTTCTCTGTCAGTGTGTTAATATTACTGAGGACAGTGGGGGTGTTTTACACTTCACAGGGTTTATCTGACTGTGGGTCATGATATACACAGTGTGTCAGTGAGTGTGTTAATATTAATCTGTGTTCTCTGTCAGTGTGTTAATATTCCTGAGGACAGTGGGGATGTTTTACACTTCACAGGGTGTATCTAACTGTGGGTCATGATATACACAGTGTGTCAGTGAGTGTGTTAATATTAATCTGTGTTCTCTGTCAGTGTGTTAATATTACTGAGGACAGTGGGGGTGTTTTACACTTCACAGGGTGTATCTGACTGTGGGTCATGATATACACAGTGTGTCAGTGAGTGTGTTAATATTAATCTGTGTTCTCTGTCAGTGTGTTAATATTACTGAGGACAGTGGGGGTGTTTTACACTTCACAGGGTGTATCTAACTGTGGGTCATGATATACACAGTGTGTCAGTGAGTGTGTTAATATTTATCTGTGTTCTCTGTCAGTGTGTTAATATTGCTGAAGACAGTGGGGGTGTTTTACACTTCACAGTGTGTATCTGACTGTGGGTCATGAAATACACAGTGTGTCAGTGAGTGTGTTAATATTAATCTGTGTACTCTGTCAGTGTGTTAATATTCCTGAGGACAGTGGGGGTGTTTTACACTTCACAGGGTGTATCTGACTGTGGGTCATGATATACACAGTGTGTCAGTGAGTGTGTTAATATTAATCTGTGTTCTCTGTCAGTGTGTTAATATTACTGAGGACAGTGGGGGTGTTTTACACTTCACAGGGTGTATCTGACTGTGGGTCATGATATACACAGTGTGTCAGTGAGTGTGTTAATATTAATCTGTGTTCTCTGTCAGTGTGTTAATATTCCTGAGGACAGTGGGGGTGTTTTACACTTCACAGGGTGTATCTGACTGTGGGTCATGATATACACAGTGTGTCAGTGAGTTTGTTAATATTAATCTGTGTTCTTTGTCAGTGTGTTAATATTACTGAGGACAGTGGGGGTGTTTTACACTTCACAGGGTGTATCTGACTGTGGGTCATGATGTACACAGTGTGTCAGTGAGTGTGTTAATATTAATCTGTGTTCTCTGTCAGTGTGTTAATATTTCTGAGGACAGTGGGGGTGTTTTACACTTCACAGGGTGTATCTGACTCTGGGTCATGATTTACACAGTGTGTCAGTGAGTGTGTTAATATTAATCTGTGTTCTCTGTCAGTGTGTTAATATTCCTGAAGACAGTGGGGGTGTTTTACACTTCACAGGGTGTATCTGACTCTGGGTCATGATTTACACAGTGTGTCAGTGAGTGTGTTAATATTAATCTGTGTTCTCTGTCAGTGTGTTAATATTCCTGAAGACAGTGGGGGTGTTTTACACTTCACAGGGTGTATCTGACTGTGGGTCATGATGTACACAGTGTGTCAGTGAGTGTGTTAATATTAATCTGTGTTCTCTGTCAGTGTGTTAATATTACTGAGGACAGTGGGGGTGTTTTACACTTCACAGGGTGTATCTGACTGTGGGTCATGATATACACAGTGTGTCAGTGAGTGTGTTAATATTACTCTGTGTTCTCTGTCAGTGTGTTAATATTACTGAGGACAGTGGGGGTGTTTTACACTTCACAGGGTGTATCTGACTGTGGGTCATGATGTACACAGTGTGTCAGTGAGTGTGTTAATATTAATCTGTGTTCTCTGTCAGTGTGTTAATGTTACTGAGGACAGTGGGGGTGTTTTACACTTCACAGGGTTTATCTGACTGTGGGTCATGATATACACAGTGTGTCAGTGAGTGTGTTAATATTAATCTGTGTTCTCTGTCAGTGTGTTAATATTCCTGAGGACAGTGGGTGTGTTTTACACTTCACAGGGTTTATCTGACTGTGGGTCATGATATACACAGTGTGTCAGTGAGTGTGTTAATATTAATCTGTGTTCTCTGTCAGTGTGTTAATATTACTGAGGACAGTGGGGTGTTTTACACTTCACAGGGTGTATCTGACTGTGGGTCATGATATACACAGTGTGTCAGTGAGTGTGTTGATATTAATCTGTGTTCTCTGTCAGTGTGTTAATATTACTGAGGACAGTGGGGGTGTTTTACACTTCACAGGGTGTATCTGACTGTGGGTCATGATATACACAGTGTGTCAGTGAGTGTGTTAATATTAATCTGTGTTCTCTGTCAGTGTGTTAATATTCCTGAGGACAGTGGGGGTGTTTTACACTTCACAGGGTGTATCTGACTGCGGGTCATGATATACACAGTGTTTCAGTGAGTGTGTTAATATTAATCTGTGTTCTCTGTCAGTGTGTTAATATTCCTGAGGACAGTGGGGGTGTTTTACACTTCACAGGGTGTATCTCACTGTGGGTCATGATATACACAGTGTGTCAGTGAGTGTGTTAATATTAATCTGTGTTCTCTGTCAGTGTGTTAATATTCCTGAGGACAGTGGGGATGTTTTACACTTCACAGGGTGTATATAACTGTGGGTCATGATATACACAGTGTGTCAGTGAGTGTGTTAATATTAATCTGTGTTCTCTGTCAGTGTGTTAATATTGCTGAGGACAGTGGGGGTGTTTAACACTTCACAGGGTGTATCTGACTGTGGGTCATGATGTACACAGTGTGTCAGTGAGTGTGTTAATATTAATCTGTGTTCTCTGTCAGTGTGTTAATATTCCTGAGGACAGTGGGGATGTTTTACACTTCACAGGGTGTATATAACTGTGGGTCATGATATACACAGTGTGTCAGTGAGTGTGTTAATATTAATCTGTGTTCTCTGTCAGTGTGTTAATATTACTGAGGACAGTGGGGGTGTTTTACACTTCACAGGGTGTATCTGACTGTGGGTCATGATATGCACAGTGTGTCAGTGAGTGTGTTAATATTAATCTGTGTTCTCTGTCAGTGTGTTAATATTACTGAGGACAGTGGGGGTGTTTTACACTTCACAGGGTGTATCTAACTGTGGGTCATGATATACACAGTGTGTCAGTGAGTGTGTTAATATTAATCTGTGTACTCTGTCAGTGTGTTAATATTCCTGAGGACAGTGGGGGTGTTTTACACTTCACAGGGTGTATCTGACTGTGGGTCATGATATACACAGTGTGTCAGTGAGTGTGTTAATATTAATCTGTGTTCTCTGTCAGTGTGTTAATATTCCTGAGGACAGTGGGGGTGTTTTACACTTCACAGGGTGTATCTGACTGTGGGTCATGATATACACAGTGTGTCAGTGAGTGTGTTAATATTAATCTGTGTTCTCTGTCAGTGTGTTAATATTACTGAGGACAGTGGGGGTGTTTAACACTTCACAGGGTGTATCTGACTGTGGGTCATGATGTACACAGTGTGTCAGTGAGTGTGTTAATATTAATCTGTGTTCTCTGTCAGTGTGTTAATATTTCTGATGACAGTGGGGGTGTTTTACACTTCACAGGGTGTATCTGACTCTGGGTCATGATTTACACAGTGTGTCAGTGAGTGTGTTAATATTAATCTGTGTTCTCTGTCAGTGTGTTAATATTCCTGAAGACAGTGGGGGTGTTTTACACTTCACAGGGTGTATCTGACTCTGGGTCATGATTTACACAGTGTGTCAGTGAGTGTGTTAATATTAATCTGTGTTCTCTGTCAGTGTGTTAATATTCCTGAAGACAGTGGGGGTGTTTTACACTTCACAGGGTGTATCTGACTGTGGGTCATGATGTACACAGTGTGTCAGTGAGTGTGTTAACATTAATCTGTGTTCTCTGTCAGTGTGTTAATATTACTGAGGACAGTGGGGGTGTTTTACACTTCACAGGGTGTATCTGACTGTGGGTCATGATATACACAGTGTGTCAGTGAGTGTGTTAATATTAATCTGTGTTCTCTGTCAGTGTGTTAATATTCCTGAGGACAGTGGGGGTGTTTTACACTTCACAGGGTGTATCTGACTGTGGGTCATGATATACACAGTGTGTCAGTGAGTGTGTTAATATTAATCTGTGTTCTCTGTCAGTGTGTTAATATTACTGAGGACAGTGGGGGTGTTTTACACTTCACAGGGTGTATCTGACTGTGGGTCATGATGTACACAGTGTGTCAGTGAGTGTGTTAATATTAATCTGTGTTCTCTGTCAGTGTGTTAATATTTCTGAGGGCAGTGGGGGTGTTTTACACTTCACAGGGTGTATCTGACTCTGGGTCATGATTTACACAGTGTGTCAGTGAGTGTGTTAATATTAATCTGTGTTCTCTGTCAGTGTGTTAATATTCCTGAAGACAGTGGGGGTGTTTTACACTTCACAGGGTGTATCTGACTCTGGGTCATGATTTACACAGTGTGTCAGTGAGTGTGTTAATATTAATCTGTGTTCTCTGTCAGTGTGTTAATATTCCTGAAGACAGTGGGGGTGTTTTACACTTCACAGGGTGTATCTGACTGTGGGTCATGATAAACACAGTGTGTCAGTGAGTGTGTTAATATTAATCTGTGTTCTCTGTCAGTGTGTTAATATTCCTGAGGACAGTGGGGATGTTTTACACTTCACAGGGTTTATCTGACTGTGGGTCATGATGTACACAGTGTGTCAGTGAGTTTGTTAATATTAATCTGTGTTCTCTGTCAGTGTGTTAATATTACTGAGGACAGTGGGGGTGTTTTACACTTCACAGGGTGTATCTGACTGTGGGTCATGATATACACAGTGTGTCAGTGAGTGTGTTAATATTAATCTGTGTTCTCTGTCAGTGTGTTAATATTCCTGAGGACAGTGGGGGTGTTTTACACTTCACAGGGTGTATCTGACTGTGGGTCATGATATACACAGTGTGTCAGTGAGTGTGTTAATATTAATCTGTGTTCTCTGTCAGTGTGTTAATATTACTGAGGACAGTGGGGGTGTTTTACACTTCACAGGGTGTATCTGACTGTGGGTCATGATGTACACAGTGTGTCAGTGAGTGTGTTAATATTAATCTGTGTTCTCTGTCAGTGTGTTAATATTTCTGAGGACAGTGGGGGTGTTTTACACTTCACAGGGTGGATCTGACTCTGGGTCATGATTTACACAGTGTGTCAGTGAGTGTGTTAATATTAATCTGTGTTCTCTGTCAGTGTGTTAATATTCCTGAAGACAGTGGGGGTGTTTTACACTTCACAGGGTGTATCTGACTCTGGGTCATGATTTACACAGTGTGTCAGTGAGTGTGTTAATATTAATCTGTGTTCTCTGTCAGTGTGTTAATATTCCTGAAGACAGTGGGGGTGTTTTACACTTCACAGGGTGTATCTGACTGTGGGTCATGATGTACACAGTGTGTCAGTGAGTGTGTTAATATTAATCTGTGTTCTCTGTCAGTGTGTTAATATTACTGAGGACAGTGGGGGTGTTTTACACTTCACAGGGTGTATCTGACTGTGGGTCATGATGTACACAGTGTGTCAGTGAGTGTGTTAATATTAATCTGTGTTCTCTGTCAGTGTGTTAATATTACTGAGGACAGTGGGGGAGTTTTACACTTCACAGGGTGTATCTGACTGTGGGTCATGATATACACAGTGTGTCAGTGAGTGTGTTAATATTAATCTGTGTTCTCTGTCAGTGTGTTAATATTACTGAGGACAGTGGGGGTGTTTTACACTTCACAGGGTGTATCTGACTGTGGGTCATGATGTACACAGTGTGTCAGTGAGTGTGTTAATATTAATCTGTGTTCTCTGTCAGTGTGTTAATATTACTGAGGACAGTGGGGGTGTTTTACACTTCACAGGGTGTATCTGACTGTGGGTGATGATATACACAGTGTGTCTGTGAGTGTGTTAATATTTATCTGTGTTCTCTGTCAGTGTGTTAATATTCCTGAGGACAGTGGGGATGTTTTACACTTCACAGGGTGTATCTGACTGTGGGTCATGATATACACAGTGTGTCAGTAAGTGTGTTAATATTAATCTGTGTTCTCTGTCAGTGTGTTAATATTACTGAGGACAGTGGGGTGTTTTACACTTCACAGGGTGTATCTGACTGTGGGTCATGATATACACAGTGTGTCAGTGAGTGTGTTGATATTAATCTGTGTTCTCTGTCAGTGTGTTAATATTACTGAGGACAGTGGGGGTGTTTTACACTTCACAGGGTGTATCTGACTGTGGGTCATGATATACACAGTGTGTCAGTGAGTGTGTTAATATTAATCTGTGTTCTCTGTCAGTGTGTTAATATTCCTGAGGACAGTGGGGGTGTTTTACACTTCACAGGGTGTATCTGACTGTGGGTCATGATATACACAGTGTGTCAGTGAGTGTGTTAATATTAATCTGTGTTCTCTGTCAGTGTGTTAATATTCCTGAGGACAGTGGGGGTGTTTTACACTTCACAGGGTGTATCTGACTGTGGGTCATGATATACACAGTGTGTCAGTGAGTGTGTTAATATTAATCTGTGTTCTCTGTCAGTGTGTTAATATTCCTGAGGACAGTGGGGGTGTTTTACACTTCACAGGGTGTATCTCACTGTGGGTCATGATATACACAGTGTGTCAGTGAGTGTGTTAATATTAATCTGTGTTCTCTGTCAGTGTGTTAATATTCCTGAGGACAGTGGGGATGTTTTACACTTCACAGGGTGTATCTAACTGTGGGTCATGATATACACAGTGTGTCAGTGAGTGTGTTAATATTAATCTGTGTTCTCTGTCAGTGTGTTAATATTACTGAGGACAGTGGGGGTGTTTTACACTTCACAGGGTGTATCTGACTGTGGGTCATGATATACACAGTGTGTCAGTGAGTGTGTTAATATTAATCTGTGTTCTCTGTCAGTGTGTTAATATTACTGAGGACAGTGGGGGTGTTTTACACTTCACAGGGTGTATCTCACTTTGGGTCATGATATACACAGTGTGTCAGTGAGTGTGTTAATATTAATCTGTGTTCTCTGTCAGTGTGTTAATATTGCTGAGGACAGTGGGGGTGTTTTACACTTCACAGTGTGTATCTGACTGTGGGTCATGATATACACAGTGTGTCAGTGAGTGTGGTAATATTAATCTGTGTACTCTGTCAGTGTGTTAATATTCCTGAGGACAGTGGGGGTGTTTTACACTTCACAGGGTGTATCTGACTGTGGGTCATGATATACACAGTGTGTCAGTGAGTGTGTTAATATTAATCTGTGTTCTCTGTCAGTGTGTTAATATTACTGAGGACAGTGGGGGTGTTTTACACTTCACAGGGTGTATCTGACTGTGGGTCATGATGTACACAGTGTGTCAGTGAGTGTGTTAATATTAATCTGTGTTCTCTGTCAGTGTGTTAATATTACTGAGGACAGTGGGGGTGTTTTACACTTCACAGGGTGTATCTGACTGTGGGTCATGATATACACAGTGTGTCAGTGAGTGTGTTAATATTTATCTGTGTTCTCTGTCAGTGTGTTAATATTCCTGAGGACAGTGGGGATGTTTTACACTTCACAGGGTGTATCTGACTGTGGGTCATGATATACACAGTGTGTCAGTGAGTGTGTTAATATTTATCTGTGTTCTCTGTCAGTGTGTTAATATTACTGAGGACAGTGGGGGTGTTTTACACTTCACAGGGTGTATCTGACTGTGGGTCATGAAAGACACAGTGTGTCAGTGAGTGTGTTAATATTAATCTGTGTTCTCTGTCAGTGTGTTAATATTACTGAGGACAGTGGGGGTGTTTTACACTTCACAGGGTGTATCTGACTGTGGGTCATGATGGACACAGTGTGTCAGTGAGTGTGTTAATATTAATCTGTGTTCTCTGTCAGTGTGTTAATATTACTGAGGACAGTGGGGGTGTTTTACACTTCACAGGGTGTATCTGACTGTGGGTCATGATGTACACAGTGTGTCAGTGAGTGTGTTAATATTAATCTGTGTTCTCTGTCAGTGTGTTAATATTCCTGAGGACAGTGGGGGAGTTTTACACTTCACAGGGTGTATCTGACTGTGGGTCATGATATACACAGTGTGTCAGTGAGTGTGTTAATATTAATCTGTGTTCTCTGTCAGTGTGTTAATATTACTGAGGACAGTGGGGGTGTTTTACACTTCACAGGGTGTATCTGACTGTGGGTCATGATGTACACAGTGTGTCAGTGAGTGTGTTAATATTAATCTGTGTTCTCTGTCAGTGTGTTAATATTACTGAGGACAGTGGGGGTGTTTTACACTTCACAGGGTGTATCTGACTGTGGGTCATGATATACACAGTGTGTCAGTGAGTGTGTTAATATTTATCTGTGTTCTCTGTCAGTGTGTTAATATTCCTGAGGACAGTGGGGATGTTTTACACTTCACAGGGTGTATCTGACTGTGGGTCATGATATACACAGTGTGTCAGTGAGTGTGTTAATATTTATCTGTGTTCTCTGTCAGTGTGTTAATATTACTGAGGACAGTGGGGGTGTTTTACACTTCACAGGGTGTATCTGACTGTGGGTCATGAAAGACACAGTGTGTCAGTGAGTGTGTTAATATTAATCTGTGTTCTCTGTCAGTGTGTTAATATTACTGAGGACAGTGGGGGTGTTTTACACTTCACAGGGTGTATCTGACTGTGGGTCATGATGGACACAGTGTGTCAGTGAGTGTGTTAATATTAATCTGTGTTCTCTGTCAGTGTGTTAATATTCCTGAGGACAGTGGGTGTGTTTTACACTTCACAGGGTTTATCTGACTGTGGGTCATGATATACACAGTGTGTCAGTGAGTGTGTTAATATTAATCTGTGTTCTCTGTCAGTGTGTTAATATTCCTGAGGACAGTGGGGGTGTTTTACACTTCACAGGGTGTATCTGACTGTGGGTCATGATTTTCACAGTGTGTCAGTGAGTGTGTTAATATTCATCTGTGTTCTCTGTCAGTGTGTTAATATTACTGAGGACAGTGGGGTGTTTTACACTTCACAGGGTGTATCTGACTGTGGGTCATGATATACACAGTGTGTCAGTGAGTGTGTTGATATTAATCTGTGTTCTCTGTCAGTGTGTTAATATTACTGAGGACAGTGGGGGTGTTTTACACTTCACAGGGTGTATCTGACTGTGGGTCATGATATACACAGTGTGTCAGTGAGTGTGTTAATATTAATCTGTGTTCTCTGTCAGTGTGTTAATATTCCTGAGGACAGTGGGGGTGTTTTACACTTCACAGGGTGTATCTGACTGTGGGTCATGATATACACAGTGTGTCAGTGAGTGTGTTAATATTAATCTGTGTTCTCTGTCAGTGTGTTAATATTCCTGAGGAAAGTGGGGGTGTTTTACACTTCACAGGGTGTATCTGACTGTGGGTCATGATATACACAGTGTGTCAGTGAGTGTGTTAATATTAATCTGTGTTCTCTGTCAGTGTGTTAATATTCCTGAGGACAGTGGGGGTGTTTTACACTTCACAGGGTGTATCTCACTGTGGGTCATGATATACACAGTGTGTCAGTGAGTGTGTTA
Organism: Heterodontus francisci; assembly: GCF_036365525.1. Taxonomy (NCBI): domain Eukaryota; kingdom Metazoa; phylum Chordata; class Chondrichthyes; order Heterodontiformes; family Heterodontidae; genus Heterodontus; species Heterodontus francisci. Next base: position 1,463,313 of record NW_027140186.1, read on the forward strand.
ATATTAATCTGTGTTCTCTGTCAGTGTGTTAATATTCCTGAGGACAGTGGGGATGTTTTACACTTCACAGGGTGTATCTAACTGTGGGTCATGATATACACAGTGTGTCAGTGAGTGTGTTAATATTAATCTGTGTTCTCTGTCAGTGTGTTAATATTACTGATGACAGTGGGGGTGTTTTACACTTCACAGGGTGTATCTGACTGTGGGTCATGATATACACAGTGTGTCAGTGAGTGTGTTAATATTAATCTGTGTTCTCTGTCAGTGTGTTAATATTGCTGAGGACAGTGGGGGTGTTTTACACTTCACAGGGTGTATCTCACTTTGGGTCATGATATACACAGTGTGTCAGTGAGTGTGTTAATATTAATCTGTGTTCTCTGTCAGTGTGTTAATATTGCTGAGGACAGTGGGGGTGTTTTACACTTCACAGTGTGTATCTGACTGTGGGTCATGATATACACAGTGTGTCAGTGAGTGTGGTAATATTAATCTGTGTACTCTGTCAGTGTGTTAATATTCCTGAGGACAGTGGGGGTGTTTTACACTTCACAGGGTGTATCTGACTGTGGGTCATGATATACACAGTGTGTCAGTGAGTGTGTTAATATTAATCTGTGTTCTCTGTCAGTGTGTTAATATTACTGAGGACAGTGGGGGTGTTTTACACTTCACAGGGTGTATCTGACTGTGGGTCATGATGTACACAGTGTGTCAGTGAGTGTGTTAATATTAATCTGTGTTCTCTGTCAGTGTGTTAATATTCCTGAGGACAGTGGGGATGTTTTACACTTCACAGGGTGTATCTGACTGTGGGTCATGATATACACAGTGTGTCAGTGAGTGTGTTAATATTTATCTGTGTTCTCTGTCAGTGTGTTAATATTACTGAGGACAGTGGGGGTGTTTTACACTTCACAGGGTGTATCTGACTGTGGGTCATGAAAGACACAGTGTGTCAGTGAGTGTGTTAATATTAATCTGTGTTCTCTGTCAGTGTGTTAATATTACTGAGGACAGTGGGGGTGTTTTACACTTCACAGGGTGTATCTGACTGTGGGTCATGATGGACACAGTGTGTCAGTGAGTGTGTTAATATTAATCTGTGTTCTCTGTCAGTGTGTTAATATTACTGAGGACAGTGGGGTGTTTTACACTTCACAGGGTGTATCTGACTGTGGGTCATGATATAGACAGTGTGTCAGTGAGTGTGTTGATATTAATCTGTGTTCTCTGTCAGTGTGTTAATATTACTGAGGACAGTGGGGGTGTTTTACACTTCACAGGGTGTATCTGACTGTGGGTCATGATATACACAGTGTGTCAGTGAGTGTGTTAATATTAATCTGTGTTCTCTGTCAGTGTGTTAATATTCCTGAGGACAGTGGGGGTGTTTTACACTTCACAGGGTGTATCTGACTGTGGGTCATGATATACACAGTGTGTCAGTGAGTGTGTTAATATTAATCTGTGTTCTCTGTCAGTGTGTTAATATTCCTGAGGACAGTGGGGGTGTTTTACACTTCACAGGGTGTATCTGACTGTGGGTCATGATATACACAGTGTGTCAGTGAGTGTGTTAATATTAATCTGTGTTCTCTGTCAGTGTGTTAATATTCCTGAGGACAGTGGGGGTGTTTTACACTTCACAGGGTGTATCTCACTGTGGGTCATGATATACACAGTGTGTCAGTGAGTGTGTTAATATTAATCTGTGTTCTCTGTCAGTGTGTTAATATTCCTGAGGACAGTGGGGATGTTTTACACTTCACAGGGTGTATCTAACTGTGGGTCATGATATACACAGTGTGTCAGTGAGTGTGTTAATATTAATCTGTGTTCTCTGTCAGTGTGTTAATATTACTGAGGACAGTGGGGGTGTTTTACACTTCACAGGGTGTATCTGACTGTGGGTCATGATATACACAGTGTGTCAGTGAGTGTGTTAATATTAATCTGTGTTCTCTGTCAGTGTGTTAATATTACTGAGGACAGTGGGGGTGTTTTACACTTCACAGGGTGTATCTCACTTTGGGTCATGATATACACAGTGTGTCAGTGAGTGTGTTAATATTAATCTGTGTTCTCTGTCAGTGTGTTAATATTGCTGAGGACAGTGGGGGTGTTTTACACTTCACAGTGTGTATCTGACTGTGGGTCATGATATACACAGTGTGTCAGTGAGTGTGGTAATATTAATCTGTGTACTCTGTCAGTGTGTTAATATTCCTGAGGACAGTGGGGGTGTTTTACACTTCACAGGGTGTATCTGACTGTGGGTCATGATATACACAGTGTGTCAGTGAGTGTGTTAATATTAATCTGTGTTCTCTGTCAGTGTGTTAATATTACTGAGGACAGTGGGGGTGTTTTACACTTCACAGGGTGTATCTGACTGTGGGTCATGATATACACAGTGTGTCAGTGAGTGTGTTAATATTAATCTGTGTTCTCTGTCAGTGTGTTAATATTACTGAGGAGAGTGGGGGTGTTTTACACTTCACAGGGTGTATCTGACTGTGGGTCATGATATACACAGTGTGTCAGTGAGTGTGTTAATATTAATCTGTGTTCTCTGTCAGTGTGTTAATATTGCTGAGGACAGTGGGGGTGTTTTACACTTCACAGGGTGTATCTGACTGTGGGTCATGATGTACACAGTGTGTCAGTGAGTGTGTTAATATTAATCTGTGTCCTCTGTCAGTGTGTTAATATTACTGAGGACAGTGGGGGTGTTTTACACTTCACAGGGTGTATCTGACTGTGGGTGATGATATACACAGTGTGTCAGTGAGTGTGTTAATATTAATCTGTGTTCTCTGTCAGTGTGTTAATATTGCTGAGGACAGTGGGGGTGTTTTACACTTCACAGGGTGTATCTGACTGTGGGTCATGATGTACACAGTGTGTCAGTGAGTGTGTTAATATTAATCTGTGTCCTCTGTCAGTGTGTTAATATTACTGAGGACAGTGGGGGTGTTTTACACTTCACAGGGTGTATCTGACTGTGGGTGATGATATACACAGTGTGTCAGTGAGTGTGTTAATATTAATCTGTGTTCTCTGTCAGTGTGTTAATATTACTGAGGACAGTGGGGGTGTTTTACACTTCACAGGGTGTATCTGACTGTGGGTCATGATATACACAGTGTGTCAGTGAGTGTGTTAATATTAATCTGTGTTCTCTGTCAGTGTGTTAATATTTCTGAGGACAGTGGGGGTGTTTTACACTTCACAGGGTGTATCTGACTGTGGGTCATGATGTACACAGTGTGTCAGTGAGTGTGGTAATATTAATCTGTGTCCTCTGTCAGTGTGTTAATATTACTGAGGACAGTGGGGGTGTTTTACACTTCACAGGGTGTATCTGACTGTGGGTGATGATATACACAGTGTGTCAGTGAGTGTGTTAATATTAATCTGTGTTCTCTGTCAGTGTGTTAATATTACTGAGGACAGTGGGGGTGTTTTACACTTCACAGGGTTTATCTGACTGTGGGTGATGATATACACAGTGTGTCAGTGAGTGTGTTAATATTAATCTGTGTTCTCTGTCAGTGTGTTAATATGGCTGAGGACAGTGGGGGTGTTTTACACTTCACAGGGTGTATCTGACTGTGGGTCATGATATACACAGTGTGTCAGTGAGTGTGTTAATATTAATCTGTGTTCTCTGTCAGTGTGTTAATATTACTGAGGACAGTGGGGGTGTTTTACACTTCACAGGGTGTATCTGACTGTGGGTCATGATATACACAGTGTGTCAGTGAGTGTGTTAATATTAATCTGTATTCTCTGTCAGTGTGTTAATATTACTGAGGACAGTGGGGGTGTTTTACACTTCACAGGATTTATCTGACTGTGGGTCATGATATACACAGTGTGTCAGTGAGTGTGTTAATATTAATCTGTGTTCTCTGTCAGTGTGTTAATATTCCTGAGGACATTGGGGATGTTTTACACTTCACAGGGTGTATCTGACTGTGGGTCATGATGTACACAGTGTGTCAGTGAGTGTGTTAATATTAATCTGTGTTCTCTGTCAGTGTGTTAATATTACTGAGGACAGTGGGGGTGTTTTACACTTCACAGGGTGTATCTGACTGTGGGTCATGATATACACAGTGTGTCAGTGAGTGTGTTAATATTTATCTGTGTTCTCTGTCAGTGTGTTAATATTCCTGAGGACAGTGGGGATGTTTTACACTTCACAGGGTGTATCTGACTGTGGGTCATGATATACACAGTGTGTCAGTGAGTGTGTTAATATTAATCTGTGTTCTCTGTCAGTGTGTTAATATTTCTGAGGACAGTGGGGGTGTTTTACACTTCACAGGGTGTATCTGACTGTGGGTCATGATATACACAGTGTGTCAGTGAGTGTGTTAATATTAATCTGTGTTCTCTGTCAGTGTGTTAATATTACTGAGGACAGTGGGGGTGTTTTACACTTCACAGGGTGTATCTGACTCTGGGTCATGATTTACACAGTGTGTCAGTGAGTGTGTTAATATTAATCTGTGTTCTCTGTCAGTGTGTTAATATTCCTGAAGACAGTGGGGGTGTTTTACACTTCACAGGGTGTATCTGACTGTGGGTCATGATGTACACAGTGTGTCAGTGAGTGTGTTAATATTAATCTGTGTTCTCTGTCAGTGTGTTAATATTACTGAGGACAGTGGGGGTGTTTTACACTTCACAGGGTGTATCTGACTGTGGGTCATGATGTACACAGTGTGTCAGTGAGTGTGTTAATATTAATCTGTGTTCTCTGTCAGTGTGTTAATATTACTGAGGACAGTGGGGGTGTTTTACACTTCACAGGGTGTATCTGACTGTGGGTCATGATGTACACAGTGTGTCAGTGAGTGTGTTAATATTAATCTGTGTTCTCTGTCAGTGTGTTAATATTACTGAGGACAGTGGGGGTGTTTTACACTTCACAGGGTGTATCTGACTGTGGGTCATGATATACACAGTGTGTCAGTGAGTGTGTTAATATTAATCTGTGTTCTCTGTCAGTGTGTTAATATTACTGAGGACAGTGGGGGTGTTTTACACTTCACAGGGTGTATCTGACTGTGGGTCATGATGTACACAGTGTGTCAGTGAGTGTGTTAATATTAATCTGTGTTCTCTGTCAGTGTGTTAATATTACTGAGGACAGTGGGGGTGTTTTACACTTCACAGGGTGTATCTGACTGTGGGTCATGATATACACAGTGTGTCAGTGAGTGTGTTAATATTAATCTGTGTTCTCTGTCAGTGTGTTAATATTCCTGAAGACAGTGGGGGTGTTTTACACTTCACAGGGTGTATCTGACTGTGGGTCATGATGTACACAGTGTGTCAGTGAGTGTGTTAATATTAATCTGTGTTCTCTGTCAGTGTGTTAATATTACTGAGGACAGTGGGGGTGTTTTACACTTCACAGGGTGTATCTGACTGTGGGTCATGATGTACACAGTGTGTCAGTGAGTGTGTTAATATTAATCTGTGTTCTCTGTCAGTGTGTTAATATTACTGAGGACAGTGGGGGTGTTTTACACTTCACAGGGTGTATCTGACTGTGGGTCATGATGTACACAGTGTGTCAGTGAGTGTGTTAATATTAATCTGTGTTCTCTGTCAGTGTGTTAATATTACTGAGGACAGTGGGGGTGTTTTACACTTCACAGGGTGTATCTGACTGTGGGTCATGATATACACAGTGTGTCAGTGAGTGTGTTAATATTAATCTGTGTTCTCTGTCAGTGTGTTAATATTACTGAGGACAGTGGGGGTGTTTTACACTTCACAGGGTGTATCTGACTGTGGGTCATGATGTACACAGTGTGTCAGTGAGTGTGTTAATATTAATCTGTGTTCTCTGTCAGTGTGTTAATATTACTGAGGACAGTGGGGGTGTTTTACACTTCACAGGGTGTATCTGACTGTGGGTCATGATATACACAGTGTGTCAGTGAGTGTGTTAATATTTATCTGTGTTCTCTGTCAGTGTGTTAATATTCCTGAGGACAGTGGGGATGTTTTACACTTCACAGGGTGTATCTGACTGTGGGTCATGATATACACAGTGTGTCAGTGAGTGTGTTAATATTTATCTGTGTTCTCTGTCAGTGTGTTAATATTACTGAGGACAGTGGGGGTGTTTTACACTTCACAGGATGTATCTGACTGTGGGTCATGATGTACACAGTGTGTCAGAGAATGTGTTAATATTAATCTGTGTTCTCTGTCAGTGTGTTAATATTACTGAGGACAGTGGGGGTGTTTTACACTTCACAGGGTGTATCTGACTGTGGGTCATGATTTTCACAGTGTGTCAGTGAGTGTGTTAATATTAATCTGTGTTCTCTGTCAGTGTGTTAATATTACTGAGGACAGTGGGGTGTTTTACACTTCACAGGGTGTATCTGACTGTGGGTCATGATATACACAGTGTGTCAGTGAGTGTGTTAATATTAATCTGTGTTCTCTGTCAGTGTGTTAATATTGCTGAGGACAGTGGGGGTGTTTTACACTTCACAGGGTGTATCTGACTGTGGGTCATGATGTACACAGTGTGTCAGTGAGTGTGTTAATATTAATCTGTGTCCTCTGTCAGTGTGTTAATATTACTGAGGACAGTGGGGGTGTTTTACACTTCACAGGGTGTATCTGACTGTGGGTGATGATATACACAGTGTGTCAGTGAGTGTGTTAATATTAATCTGTGTTCTCTGTCAGTGTGTTAATATTACTGAGGACAGTGGGGGTGTTTTACACTTCACAGGGTGTATCTGACTGTGGGTCATGATTTTCACAGTGTGTCAGTGAGTGTGTTAATATTAATCTGTGTTCTCTGTCAGTGTGTTAATATTACTGAGGACAGTGGGGTGTTTTACACTTCACAGGGTGTATCTGACTGTGGGTCATGATATACACAGTGTGTCAGTGAGTGTGTTAATATTAATCTGTGTTCTCTGTCAGTGTGTTAATATTGCTGAGGACAGTGGGGGTGTTTTACACTTCACAGGGTGTATCTGACTGTGGGTCATGATGTACACAGTGTGTCAGTGAGTGTGTTAATATTAATCTGTGTCCTCTGTCAGTGTGTTAATATTACTGAGGACAGTGGGGGTGTTTTACACTTCACAGGGTGTATCTGACTGTGGGTGATGATATACACAGTGTGTCAGTGAGTGTGTTAATATTAATCTGTGTTCTCTGTCAGTGTGTTAATATTACTGAGGACAGTGGGGGTGTTTTACACTTCACAGGGTGTATCTGACTGTGGGTCATGATATACACAGTGTGTCAGTGAGTGTGTTAATATTTATCTGTGTTCTCTGTCAGTGTGTTAATATTCCTGAGGACAGTGGGGATGTTTTACACTTCACAGGGTGTATCTGACTGTGGGTCATGATATACACAGTGTGTCAGTGAGTGTGTTAATATTAATCTGTGTTCTCTGTCAGTGTGTTAATTTTCCTGAGGACAGTGGGGGTGTTTTACACTTCACAGGGTGTATCTGACTGTGGGTCATGATTTACACAGTGTGTCAGTGAGTGTGTTAATATTAATCTGTGTTCTCTGTCAGTGTGTTAATATTACTGAGGGCAGTGGGGGTGTTTTACACTTCACAGGGTGTATCTGACTCTGGGTCATGATTTACACAGTGTGTCAGTGAGTGTGTTAATATTAATCTGTGTTCTCTGTCAGTGTGTTAATATTCCTGAAGACAGTGGGGGTGTTTTACACTTCACAGGGTGCATCTGACTGTGGGTCATGATGTACACAGTGTGTCAGTGAGTGTGTTAATATTAATCTGTGTTCTCTGTCAGTGTGTTAATATTACTGAGGACAGTGGGGGTGTTTTACACTTCACAGGGTGTATCTGACTGTGGGTCATGATGTACACAGTGTGTCAGTGAGTGTGTTAATATTAATCTGTGTTCTCTGTCAGTGTGTTAATATTACTGAGGACAGTGGGGGTGTTTTACACTTCACAGGGTGTATCTGACTGTGGGTCATGACGTACACAGTGTGTCAGTGAGTGTGTTAATATTAATCTGTGTTCTCTGTCAGTGTGTTAATATTACTGAGGACAGTGGGGGTGTTTTACACTTCACAGGGTGTATCTGACTGTGGGTCATGATATACACAGTATGTCAGTGAGTGTGTTAATATTAATCTGTGTTCTCTGTCAGTGTGTTAATATTCCTGAGGACAGTGGGGATGTTTTACACTTCACAGGGTGTATCTGACTGTGGGTCATGATATACACAGTGTGTCAGTGAGTGTGTTAATATTTATCTGTGTTCTCTGTCAGTGTGTTAATATTACTGAGGACAGTGGGGGTGTTTTACACTTCACAGGGTGTATCTGACTGTGGGTCATGATATACACAGTGTGTCAGTGAGTGTGTTAATATTAATCTGTGTTCTCTGTCAGTGTGTTAATATTACTGAGGACAGTGGGGGTGTTTTACACTTCACAGGGTGTATCTGACTGTGGGTCATGATTTTCACAGTGTGTCAGTGAGTGTGTTAATATTAATCTGTGTTCTCTGTCAGTGTGTTAATATTACTGAGGACAGTGGGGTGTTTTACACTTCACAGGGTGTATCTGACTGTGGGTCATGATATACACAGTGTGTCAGTGAGTGTGTTAATATTAATCTGTGTTCTCTGTCAGTGTGTTAATATTGCTGAGGACAGTGGGGGTGTTTTACACTTCACAGGGTGTATCTGACTGTGGGTCATGATGTACACAGTGTGTCAGTGAGTGTGTTAATATTAATCTGTGTCCTCTGTCAGTGTGTTAATATTACTGAGGACAGTGGGGGTGTTTTAAACTTCACAGGGTGTATCTGACTGTGGGTGATGATATACACAGTGTGTCAGTGAGTGTGTTAATATTAATCTGTGTTCTCTGTCAGTGTGTTAATATTACTGAGGACAGTGGGGGTGTTTTACACTTCACAGGGTTTATCTGACTGTGGGTCATGATATACACAGTGTGTCAGTGAGTGTGTTAATATTAATCTGTGTTCTCTGTCAGTGTGTTAATATTGCTGAGGACAGTGGGGGTGTTTTACACTTCACAGGGTGTATCTGACTGTGGGTGATGATATACGCAGTGTGTCAGTGAGTGTGTTAATATTAATCTGTGTTCTCTGTCAGTGTGTTAATATTGCTGAGGACAGTGGGGGTGTTTTACACTTCACAGGGTGTATCTGACTGTGGGTCATGATATACACAGTGTGTCAGTGAGTGTGTTAATATTAATCTGTGTTCTCTGTCAGTGTGTTAATATTCCTGAGGACAGTGGGGGTGTTTTACACTTCACAGGGTGTATCTGACTGTGGGTCATGATATACACAGTGTGTCAGTGAGTGTGTTAATATTAATCTGTGTTCTCTGTCGGTGTGTTAATATTACTGAGGACAGTGGGGGTGTTTTACACTTCACAGGGTTTATCTGACTGTGGGTCATGATGTACACAGTGTGTCAGTGAGTGTGTTAATATTAATCTGTGTTCTCTGTCAGTGTGTTAATATTACTGAGGACAGTGGGGGTGTTTTACACTTCACAGGGTGTATCTGACTGTGGGTCATGATATACACAGTGTTTCAGTGAGTGTGTTAATATTAATCTGTGTTCTCTGTCAGTGTGTTAATATTACTGAGGACAGTGGGGGTGTTTTACACTTCACAGGGTTTATCTGACTCTGGGTCATGATGTACACAGTGTGTCAGTGAGTGTGTTAATATTAATCTGTGTCCTCTGTCAGTGTGTTAATATTACTGAGGACAGTGGGGGTGTTTTACACTTCACAGGGTGTATCTGACTGTGGGTGATGATATACACAGTGTGTCAGTGAGTGTGTTAATATTAATCTGTGTTCTCTGTCAGTGTGTTAATATTACTGAGGACAGAGGGGGTGTTTTACACTTCACAGGGTTTATCTGTCTGTGGGTCATGATATACACAGTGTGTCAGTGAGTGTGTTAATATTAATCTGTGTTCTCTGTCAGTGTGTTAATATTGCTGAGGACAGTGGGGGTGTTTTACACTTCACAGGGTGTATCTGACTGTGGGTGATGATATACGCAGTGTGTCAGTGAGTGTGTTAATATTAATCTGTGTTCTCTGTCAGTGTGTTAATATTGCTGAGGACAGTGGGGGTGTTTTACACTTCACAGGGTGTATCTGACTGTGGGTCATGATATACACAGTGTGTCAGTGAGTGTGTTAATATTAATCTGTGTTCTCTGTCAGTGTGTTAATATTCCTGAGGACAGTGGGGGTGTTTTACACTTCACAGGGTGTATCTGACTGTGGGTCATGATATACACAGTGTGTCAGTGAGTGTGTTAATATTAATCTGTGTTCTCTGTCGGTGTGTTAATATTACTGAGGACAGTGGGGGTGTTTTACACTTCACAGGGTGTATCTGACTCTGGGTCATGATATACACAGTGTGTCAGTGAGTGTGTTAATATTAATCTGTGTTCTCTGTCAGTGTGTTAATATTACTGAGGACAGTGGGGGTGTTTTACACTTCACAGGGTTTATCTGACTGTGGGTCATGATGTACACAGTGTGTCAGTGAGTGTGTTAATATTAATCTGTGTTCTCTGTCAGTGTGTTAATATTACTGAGGACAGTGGGGGTGTTTTACACTTCACAGGGTGTATCTGACTGTGGGTCATGATATACACAGTGTTTCAGTGAGTGTGTTAATATTAATCTGTGTTCTCTGTCAGTGTGTTAATATTACTGAGGACAGTGGGGGTGTTTTACACTTCACAGGGTTTATCTGACTCTGGGTCATGATGTACACAGTGTGTCAGTGAGTGTGTTAATATTAATCTGTGTCCTCTGTCAGTGTGTTAATATTACTGAGGACAGTGGGGGTGTTTTACACTTCACAGGGTGTATCTGACTGTGGGTCATGATATACACAGTGTGTCAGTGAGTGTGTTAATATTAATCTGTGTTCTCTGTCAGTGTGTTAATATTCCTGAGGACAGTGGGGGTGTTTTACACTTCACAGGGTGTATCTGACTGTGGGTCATGATTTACACAGTGTGTCAGTGAGTGTGTTAATATTAATCTGTGTTCTCTGTCAGTGTGTTAATATTACTGAGGACAGTGGGGGTGTTTTACACTTCACAGGGTGTATCTGACTCTGGGTCATGATTTACACAGTGTGTCAGTGAGTGTGTTAATATTAATCTGTGTTCTCTGTCAGTGTGTTAATATTCCTGAAGACAGTGGGGGTGTTTTACACTTCACAGGGTGTATCTGACTGTGGGTCATGATGTACACAGTGTGTCAGTGAGTGTGTTAATATTAATCTGTGTTCTCTGTCAGTGTGTTAATATTACTGAGGACAGTGGGGGTGTTTTACACTTCACAGGGTGTATCTGACTGTGGGTCATGATGTACACAGTGTGTCAGTGAGTGTGTTAATATTAATCTGTGTTCTCTGTCAGTGTGTTAATATTACTGAGGACAGTGGGGGTGTTTTACACTTCACAGGGTGTATCTGACTGTGGGTCATGATGTACACAGTGTGTCAGTGAGTGTGTTCATATTAATCTGTGTTCTCTGTCAGTGTGTTAATATTACTGAGGACAGTGGGGGTGTTTTACACTTCACAGGGTGTATCTGACTGTGGGTCATGATATACACAGTGTGTCAGTGAGTGTGTTAATATTAATCTGTGTTCTCTGTCAGTGTGTTAATATTACTGAGGACAGTGGGGGTGTTTTACACTTCACAGGGTGTATCTGACTGTGGGTCATGATGTACACAGTGTGTCAGTGAGTGTGTTAATATTAATCTGTGTTCTCTGTCAGTGTGTTAATATTCCTGAGGACAGTGGGGATGTTTTACACTTCACAGGGTGTATCTGACTGTGGGTCATGATATACACAGTGTGTCAGTGAGTGTGTTAATATTTATCTGTGTTCTCTGTCAGTGTGTTAATATTACTGAGGACAGTGGGGGTGTTTTACACTTCACAGGGTGTATCTGACTGTGGGTCATGATATACACAGTGTGTCAGTGAGTGTGTTAATATTAATCTGTGTTCTCTGTCAGTGTGTTAATATTACTGAGGACAGTGGGGGTGTTTTACTCTTCACAGGGTGTATCTGACTGTGGGTCATGATTTTCACAGTGTGTCAGTGAGTGTGTTAATATTAATCTGTGTTCTCTGTCAGTGTGTTAATATTACTGAGGACAGTGGGGTGTTTTACACTTCACAGGGTGTATCTGACTGTGGGTCATGATATACACAGTGTGTCAGTGAGTGTGTTAATATTAATCTGTGTTCCCTGTCAGTGTGTTAATATTGCTGAGGACAGTGGGGGTGTTTTACACTTCACAGGGTGTATCTGACTGTGGGTCATGATGTACACAGTGTGTCAGTGAGTGTGTTAATATTAATCTGTGTCCTCTGTCAGTGTGTTAATATTACTGAGGACAGTGGGGGTGTTTTACACTTCACAGGGTGTATCTGACTGTGGGTGATGATATACACAGTGTGTCAGTGATTGTGTTAATATTAATCTGTGTTCTCTGTCAGTGTGTTAATATTACTGAGGACAGTGGGGGTGTTTTACACTTCACAGGGTTTATCTGACTGTGGGTCATGATATACACAGTGTGTCAGTGAGTGTGTTAATATTAATCTGTGTTCTCTGTCAGTGTGTTAATATTGCTGAGGACAGTGGGGGTGTTTTACACTTCACAGGGTGTATCTGACTGTGGGTGATGATATACGCAGTGTGTCAGTGAGTGTGTTAATATTAATCTGTGTTCTCTGTCAGTGTGTTAATATTGCTGAGGACAGTGGGGGTGTTTTACACTTCACAGGGTGTATCTGACTGTGGGTCATGATATACACAGTGTGTCAGTGAGTGTGTTAATATTAATCTGTGTTCTCTGTCAGTGTGTTAATATTCCTGAGGACAGTGGGGGTGTTTTACACTTCACAGGGTGTATCTGACTGTGGGTCATGATATACACAGTGTGTCAGTGAGTGTGTTAATATTAATCTGTGTTCTCTGTCGGTGTGTTAATATTACTGAGGACAGTGGGGGTGTTTTACACTTCACAGGGTGTATCTGACTCTGGGTCATGATATACACAGTGTGTCAGTGAGTGTGTTAATATTAATCTGTGTTCTCTGTCAGTGTGTTAATATTACTGAGGACAGTGGGGGTGTTTTACACTTCACAGGGTTTATCTGACTGTGGGTCATGATGTACACAGTGTGTCAGTGAGTGTGTTAATATTAATCTGTGTTCTCTGTCAGTGTGTTAATATTACTGAGGACAGTGGGGGTGTTTTACACTTCACAGGGTGTATCTGACTGTGGGTCATGATATACACAGTGTTTCAGTGAGTGTGTTAATATTAATCTGTGTTCTCTGTCAGTGTGTTAATATTACTGAGGACAGTGGGGGTGTTTTACACTTCACAGGGTTTATCTGACTCTGGGTCATGATGTACACAGTGTGTCAGTGAGTGTGTTAATATTAATCTGTGTCCTCTGTCAGTGTGTTAATATTACTGAGGACAGTGGGGGTGTTTTACACTTCACAGGGTGTATCTGACTGTGGGTCATGATATACACAGTGTGTCAGTGAGTGTGTTAATATTAATCTGTGTTCTCTGTCAGTGTGTTAATATTCCTGAGGACAGTGGGGATGTTTTACACTTCACAGGGTGTATCTGACTGTGGGTCATGATATACACAGTGTGTCAGTGAGTGTGTTAATATTTATCTGTGTTCTCTGTCAGTGTGTTAATATTACTGAGGACAGTGGGGGTGTTTTACACTTCACAGGGTGTATCTGACTGTGGGTCATGATATACACAGTGTGTCAGTGAGTGTGTTAATATTAATCTGTGTTCTCTGTCAGTGTGTTAATATTACTGAGGACAGTGGGGGTGTTTTACACTTCACAGGGTGTATCTGACTGTGGGTCATGATTTTCACAGTGTGTCAGTGAGTGTGTTAATATTAATCTGTGTTCTCTGTCAGTGTGTTAATATTACTGAGGACAGTGGGGTGTTTTACACTTCACAGGGTGTATCTGACTGTGGGTCATGATATACACAGTGTGTCAGTGAGTGTGTTAATATTAATCTGTGTTCTCTGTCAGTGTGTTAATATTCCTGAAGACAGTGGGGGTGTTTTACACTTCACAGGGTGTATCTGACTGTGGGTCATGATGTACACAGTGTGTCAGTGAGTGTGTTAATATTAATCTGTGTCCTCTGTCAGTGTGTTAATATTACTGAGGACAGTGGGGGTGTTTTACACTTCACAGGGTGTATCTGACTGTGGGTGATGATATACACAGTGTGTCAGTGAGTGTGTTAATATTAATCTGTGTTCTCTGTCAGTGTGTTAATATTACTGAGGACAGTGGGGGTGCTTTACACTTCACAGGGTTTATCTGACTGTGGGTCATGATATACACAGTGTGTCAGTGAGTGTGTTAATATTAATCTGTGTTCTCTGTCAGTGTGTTAATATTGCTGAGGACAGTGGGGGTGTTTTACACTTCACAGGGTGTATCTGACTGTGGGTGATGATATACACAGTGTGTCAGTGAGTGTGTTAATATTAATCTGTGTTCTCTGTCAGTGTGGTAATATTGCTGAGGACAGTGGGGGTGTTTTACACTTCACAGGGTGTATCTGACTGTGGGTCATGATATACACAGTGTGTCAGTGAGTGTGTTAATATTAATCTGTGTTCTCTGTCAGTGTGTTAATATTCCTGAGGACAGTGGGGGTGTTTTACACTTCACAGGGTGTATCTGACTGTGGGTCATGATATACACAGTGTGTCAGTGAGTGTGTTAATATTAATCTGTGTTCTCTGTCGGTGTGTTAATATTACTGAGGACAGTGGGGGTGTTTTACACTTCACAGGGTGTATCTGACTCTGGGTCATGATATACACAGTGTGTCAGTGAGTGTGTTAATATTAATCTGTGTTCTCTGTCAGTGTGTTAATATTCCTGAAGACAGTGGGGGTGTTTTACACTTCACAGGGTGTATCTGACTGTGGGTCATGATGTAAACAGTGTGTCAGTGAGTGTGTTAATATTAATCTGTGTTCTCTGTCAGTGTGTTAATATTACTGAGGACAGTGGGGGTGTTTTACACTTCACAGGGTGTATCTGACTGTGGGTCATGATGTACACAGTGTGTCAGTGAGTGTGTTAATATTAATCTGTGTTCTCTGTCAGTGTGTTAATATTACTGAGGACAGTGGGGGTGTTTTACACTTCACAGGGTGTATCTGACTGTGGGTCATGATGTACACAGTGTGTCAGTGAGTGTGTTAATATTAATCTGTGTTCTCTGTCAGTGTGTTAATATTACTGAGGACAGTGGGGGTGTTTTACACTTCACAGGGTGTATCTGACTGTGGGTCATGATATACACAGTGTGTCAGTGAGTGTGTTAATATTAATCTGTGTTCTCTGTCAGTGTGTTAATATTACTGAGGACAGTGGGGGTGTTTTACACTTCACAGAGTGTATCTGACTGTGGGTCATGATGTACACAGTGTGTCAGTGAGTGTGTTAATATTAATCTGTGTTCTCTGTCAGTGTGTTAATATTACTGAGGACAGTGGGGGTGTTTTACACTTCACAGGGTGTATCTGACTGTGGGTCATGATATACACAGTGTGTCAGTGAGTGTGTTAATATTTATCTGTGTTCTCTGTCTGTGTGTTAATATTACTGAGGACAGTGGGGGTGTTTTACACTTCACAGGGTGTATCTGACTGTGGGTCATGATATACACAGTGTGTCAGTGAGTGTGTTAATATTAATCTGTGTTCTCTGTCAGTGTGTTAATATTACTGAGGACAGTGATGGTGTTTTACACTTCACAGGGTGTATCTGACTGTGGGTCATGATTTTCACAGTGTGTCAGTGAGTGTGTTAATATTAATCTGTGTTCTCTGTCAGTGTGTTAATATTACTGAGGACAGTGGGGTGTTTTACACTTCACAGGGTGTATCTGACTGTGGGTCATGATATACACAGTGTGTCAGTGAGTGTGTTAATATTAATCTGTGTTCTCTGTCAGTGTGTTAATATTGCTGAGGACAGTGGGGGTGTTTTACACTTCACAGGGTGTATCTGACTGTGGGTCATGATGTACACAGTGTGTCAGTGAGTGTGTTAATATTAATCTGTGTCCTCTGTCAGTGTGTTAATATTACTGAGGACAGTGGGGGTGTTTTACACTTCACAGGGTGTATCTGACTGTGGGTGATGATATACACAGTGTGTCAGTGAGTGTGTTAATATTAATCTGTGTTCTCTGTCAGTGTGTTAATATTACTGAGGACAGTGGGGGTGTTTTACACTTCACAGGGTTTATCTGACTGTGGGTCATGATATACACAGTGTGTCAGTGAGTGTGTTAATATTAATCTGTGTTCTCTGTCAGTGTGTTAATATTGCTGAGGGCAGTGGGGGTGTTTTACACTTCACAGGGTGTATCTGACTGTGGGTGATGATATACGCAGTGTGTCAGTGAGTGTGTTAATATTAATCTGTGTTCTCTGTCAGTGTGTTAATATTGCTGAGGACAGTGGGGGTGTTTTACACTTCACAGGGTGTATCTGACTGTGGGTCATGATATACACAGTGTGTCAGTGAGTGTGTTAATATTAATCTGTGTTCTCTGTCAGTGTGTTAATATTCCTGAGGACAGTGGGGGTGTTTTACACTTCACAGGGTGTATCTGACTGTGGGTCATGATATACACAGTGTGTCAGTGAGTGTGTTAATATTAATCTGTGTTCTCTGTCAGTGTGTTAATATTACTGAGGACAGTGGGGGTGTTTTACACTTCACAGGGTTTATCTGACTGTGGGTCATGATGTACACAGTGTGTCAGTGAGTGTGTTAATAATAATCTGTGTTCTCTGTCAGTGTGTTAATATTACTGAGGACAGTGGGGGTGTTTTACACTTCACAGGGTGTATCTGACTGTGGGTCATGATATACACAGTGTGTCAGTGAGTGTGTTAATATTAATCTGTGTTCTCTGTCAGTGTGTTAATATTACTGAGGACAGTGGGGGTGTTTTACACTTCACAGGGTTTATCTGACTCTGGGTCATGATGTACACAGTGTGTCAGTGAGTGTGTTAATATTAATCTGTGTCCTCTGTCAGTGTGTTAATATTACTGAGGACAGTGGGGATGTTTTACACTTCACAGGGTGTATCTGACTGTGGGTCATGATATACACAGTGTGTCAGTGAGTGTGTTAATATTTATCTGTGTTCTCTGTCAGTGTGTTAATATTACTGAGGACAGTGGGGGTGTTTTACACTTCACAGGGTGTATCTGACTGTGGGTCATGATATACACAGTGTGTCAGTGAGTGTGTTAATATTAATCTGTGTTCTCTGTCAGTGTGTTAATATTACTGAGGACAGTGGGGGTGTTTTACACTTCACAGGGTGTATCTGACTGTGGGTCATGATTTTCACAGTGTGTCAGTGAGTGTGTTAATATTAATCTGTGTTCTCTGTCAGTGTGTTAATATTACTGAGGACAGTGGGGTGTTTTACACTTCACAGGGTGTATCTGACTGTGGGTCATGATATACACAGTGTGTCAGTGAGTGTGTTAATATTAATCTGTGTTCTCTGTCAGTGTGTTAATATTGCTGAGGACATTGGGGGTGTTTTACACTTCACAGGGTGTATCTGACTGTGGGTCATGATGTACACAGTGTGTCAGTGAGTGTGTTAATATTAATCTGTGTCCTCTGTCAGTGTGTTAATATTACTGAGGACAGTGGGGGTGTTTTACACTTCACAGGGTGTATCTGACTGTGGGTGATGATATACACAGTGTGTCAGTGAGTGTGTTAATATTAATCTGTGTTCTCTGTCAGTGTGTTAATATTACTGAGGACAGTGGGGGTGTTTTACACTTCACAGGGTTTATCTGACTGTGGGTCATGATATACACAGTGTGTCAGTTAGTGTGTTAATATTAATCTGTGTTCTCTGTCAGTGTGTTAATATTGCTGAGGACAGTAGGGGTGTTTTACACTTCACAGGGTTTATCTGACTGTGGGTCATGATGTACACAGTGTGTCAGTGAGTGTGTTAATATTAATCTGTGTTCTCTGTCAGTGTGTTAATATTACTGAGGACAGTGGGGGTGTTTTACACTTCACAGGGTGTATCTGACTGTGGGTCATGATATACACAGTGTGTCAGTGAGTGTGTTAATATTAATCTGTGTTCTCTGTCAGTGTGTTAATATTACTGAGGACAGTGGGGGTGTTTTACACTTCACAGGGTTTATCTGACTCTGGGTCATGATGTACACAGTGTGTCAGTGAGTGTGTTAATATTAATCTGTGTCCTCTGTCAGTGTGTTAATATTACTGAGGACAGTGGGGGTGTTTTACACTTCACAGGGTGTATCTGACTGTGGGTCATGATATACACAGTGTGTCAGTGAGTGTGTTAATATTAATCTGTGTTCTCTGTCAGTGTGTTAATATTCCTGAGGACAGTGGGGGTGTTTTACACTTCACAGGGTGTATCTGACTGTGGGTCATGATATACACAGTGTGTCAGTGAGTGTGTTAATATTAATCTGTGTCCTCTGTCAGTGTGTTAATATTACTGAGGACAGTGGGGGTGTTTTACACTTCACAGGGTGTATCTGACTGTGGGTCATGATATACACAGTGTGTCAGTGAGTGTGTTAATATTGATCTGTGTTCTCTGTCAGTGTGTTAATATTCCTGAGGACAGTGGGGGTGTTTTACACTTCACAGGGTGTATCTGACTGTGGGTCATGATATACACAGTGTGTCAGTGAGTGTGTTAATATTAATCTGTGTTCTCTGTCAGTGTGTTAATATTCCTGAGGACAGTGGGGGTGTTTTACACTTCACAGGGTGTATCTGACTGTGGGTCATGATATACACAGTGTGTCAGTGAGTGTGTTAATATTAATCTGTGTTCTCTGTCAGTGTGTTAATATTGCTGAGGACAGTGGGGGTGTTTTACACTTCACAGGGTGTATCTGACTGTGGGTCATGATATACACAGTGTGTCAGTGAGTGTGTTAATATTAATCTGTGTTCTCTGTCAGTGCGTTAATATTGCTGAGGACAGTGGGGGTGTTTTACACTTCACAGGGTGTATCTGACTGTGGGTCATGATTTACACAGTGTGTCAGTGAGTGTCTTAATATTAATCTGTGTTCTCTGTCAGTGTGTTAATATTACTGAGGACAGTGGGGGTGTTTTACACTTCACAGAGTGTATCTGACTGTGGGTCATTATGTACACAGTGTGTCAGTGAGTGTGTTAATATTAATCTGTGTTCTCTGTCAGTGTGTTAATATTCCTGAGGACAGTGGGGGTGGTTTACACTTCACAGGGTGTATCTGACTCTGGGTCATGATATACACAGTGTGTCAGTGAGTGTGTTAATATTAATCTGTGTTCTCTGTCATTGTGTTAATATTACTGAGGACAGTGGGGGTGTTTTACACTTCACAGGGTTTATCTGACTGTGGGTCATGATGTACACAGTGTGTCAGTGAGTGTGTTAATATTAATCTGTGTTCTCTGTCAGTGTGTTAATATTACTGAGGACAGTGGGGTTGTTTTACACTCCACAGGGTGTATCTGACTGTGGGTCATGATATACACAGTGTGTCAGTGAGTGTGTTAATATTAATCTGTGTTCTCTGTCAGTGTGTTAATATTACTGAGGACAGTGGGGGTGTTTTACACTTCACAGGGTTTATCTGACTCTGGGTCATGATGTACACAGTGTGTCAGTGAGTGTGTTAATATTAATCTGTGTCCTCTGTCAGTGTGTTAATATTACTGAGGACAGTGGGGGTGTTTTACACTTCACAGGGTGTATCTGACTGTGGGTCATGATATACACAGTGTGTCAGTGAGTGTGTTAATATTAATCTGTGTTCTCTGTCAGTGTGTTAATATTCCTGAGGACAGTGGGGGTGTTTTACACTTCACAGGGTGTATCTGACTGTGGGTCATGATATACACAGTGTGTCAGTGAGTGTGTTAATATTAATCTGTGTTCTCTGTCAGTGTGTTAATATTACTGAGGACAGTGGGGGTGTTTTACACTTCACAGGGTGTATCTGACTGTGGGTCATGATATACACAGTGTGTCAGTGAGTGTGTTAATATTAATCTGTGTTCTCTGTCAGTGTGTTAATATTCCTGAGGACAGTGGGGGTGTTTTACACTTCACAGGGTGTATCTGACTGTGGGTCATGATATACACAGTGTGTCAGTGAGTGTGTTAATATTAATCTGTGTTCTCTGTCAGTGTGTTAATATTCCTGAGGACAGTGGGGGTGTTTTACACTTCACAGGGTGTATCTGACTGTGGGTCATGATATACACAGTGTGTCAGTGAGTGTGTTAATATTAATCTGTATTCTCTGTCAGTGTGTTAATATTGCTGAGGACAGTGGGGGTGTTTTACACTTCACAGGGTGTATCTGACTGTGGGTCATGATATACACAGTGTGTCAGTGAGTGTGTTAATATTAATCTGTGTTCTCTGTCAGTGCGTTAATATTGCTGAGGACAGTGGGGGTGTTTTACACTTCACAGGGTGTATCTGACTGTGGGTCATGATTTACACAGTGTGTCAGTGAGTGTGTTAATATTAATCTGTGTTCTCTGTCAGTGTGTTAATATTACTGAGGACAGTGGGGGTGTTTTACACTTCACAGGGTGTATCTGACTGCGGGTCATGATATACACAGTGTGTCAGTGAGTGTGTTAATATTAATCTGTGTTCTCTGTCAGTGTTTTAATATTACTGAGGACAGTGGGGATGTTTTGCACTTCACAGGGTGTATCTGACTGTGGGTCATGATGTACACAGTGTGTCAGTGAGTGTGTTAATATTAATCTGTGTTCTCTGTCAGTGTGTTAATATTACTGAGGACAGTGGGGGTGTTTTACACTTCACAGGGTTTATCTGACTGTGGGTCATGATATACACAGTGTGTCAGTGAGTGTGTTAATATTAATCTGTGTTCTCTGTCAGTGTGTTAATATTTCTGAGGACAGTGGGGGTGTTTTACACTTCACAGGGTTTATCTGACTGTGGGTCATGATATACACAGTGTGTCAGTGAGTGTGTTAATATTAATCTGTGTTCTCTGTCAGTGTGTTAATATTACTGAGGACAGTGGGGGTGTTTTACACTTCACAGGGTGTATCTGACAGTGGGTCATGATATACACAGTGTGTCAGTGAGTGTGTTAATATTAATCTGTGTTCTCTGTCAGTGTGTTAATTTTCCTGAGGACAGTGGGGGTGGTTTACACTTCACAGGGTTTATCTGACTGTGGGTCATGATATACACAGTGTGTCAGTGAGTGTGTTAATATTAATCTGTGTTCTCTGTCAGTGTGTTAATATTACTGAGGACAGTGGGGGTGTTTTACACTTCACAGGGTGTATCTGACTCTGGGTCATGATATACACAGTGTGTCAGTGAGTGTGTTAATATTAATCTGTGTTCTCTGTCAGTGTGTTAATATTACTGAGGACAGTGGGGGTGTTTTACACTTCAGAGGGTGTATCTGACTGTGGGTCATGATATACACAGTGTGTCAGTGAGTGTGTTAATATTAATCTGTGTTATCTGTCAGTGTGTTAATATTCCTGAGCACAGTGGGGGTGTTTTACACTTCACAGGGTTTATCTGACTGTGGGTCATGATATACACAGTGTGTCAGTGAGTGTGTTAATAGTAATCTGTGTTCTCTGTCAGTGTGTTAATATTACTGAGGACAGTGGGGGTGTTTTACACTTCACAGGGTGTATCTGACACTGGGTCATGATTTACACAGTGTGTCAGTGAGTGTGTTAATATTAATCTGTGTTCTCTGTCAGTGTGTTAATATTACTGAGGACAGTGGGGGTGTTTTACACTTCACAGAGTGTATCTGACTGTGGGTCATGATATACACAGTGTGTCAGTGAGTGTGTTAATATTAATCTGTGTTCTCTGTCAGTGTGTTAATATTACTGAGGACAGTGGGGATGTTTTACACTTCACAGGGCGTATCTGACTCTGGGTCATGATTTACACAGTGTGTCAGTGAGTGTGTTAATATTAATCTGTGTTCTCTGTCAGTGTGTTAATATTCCTGAAGACAGTGGGGGTGTTTTACACTTCACAGGGTGTATCTGACTGTGGGTCATGATATACACAGTGTGTCAGTGAGTGTGTTAATATTAATCTGTGTTCTCTGTCAGTGTGTTAATATTACTGAGGAAAGTGGGGGTATTTTACACTTCACAGGGTGTATCTGACTGTGGGTCATGATGTACACAGTGTGTCAGTGAGTGTGTTAATATTAATCTGTGTTCTCTGTCAGTATGTTAATATTACTGAGGACAGTGGGGATGTTTTACACTTCACAGGGTGTATCTGACTCTGGGTCATGATATACACAGTGTGTCAGTGAGTGTGTTAATATTAATCTGTGTTCTCTGTCAGTGTGTTAATATTACTGAGGACAGTGGGGGTGTTTTACACTTCACAGGGTGTATCTGTCTGTGGGTCATGATATACACAGTGTGTCAGTGAGTGTGTTAATATTAATCTGTGTTCTCTGTCAGTGTGTTAATATTACTGAGGACAGTGGGGGTGTTTTACACTTCACAGGGTTTATCTGACTGTGGGTCATGATATACACAGTGTGTCAGTGAGTGTGTTAATATTAATCTGTGTTCTCTGTCAGTGTGTTAATATTCCTGAAGACAGTGGGGGTGTTTTACACTTCACAGGGTGTATCTGACTGTGGGTCATGATATACACAGTGTGTCAGTGAGTGTGTTAATATTAATCTGTGTTCTCTGTCAGTGTGTTAATATTACTGAGGACAGTGGGGGTGTTTTACACTTCACAGGGTGTATCTGACTCTGGGTCATGATTTACACAGTGTGTCAGTGAGTGTGTTAATATTAATCTGTGTTCTCTGTCAGTGTGTTAATATTCCTGAAGACAGTGGGGGTGTTTTACACTTCACAGGGTGTATCTGACTCTGGGTCATGATTTACACAGTGTGTCAGTGAGTGTGTTAATATTAATCTGTGTTCTCTGTCAGTGTGTTAATATTCCTGAAGACAGTGGGGGTGTTTTACACTTCACAGGGTGTATCTGACTGTGGGTCATGATGTACACAGTGTGTCAGTGAGTGTGTTAATATTAATCTGTGTTCTCTGTCAGTGTGTTAATATTACTGAGGACAGTGGGGGTGTTTTACACTTCACAGGGTGTATCTGACTGTGGGTCATGATGTACACAGTGTGTCAGTGAGTGTGTTAATATTAATCTGTGTTCTCCGTCAGTGTGTTAATATTACTGAGGACAGTGGGGGTGTTTTACACTTCACAGGGTGTATCTGACTGTGGGTCATGATGTACACAGTGTGTCAGGGAGTGTGTTAATATTAATCTGTGTTCTCTGTCAGTGTGTTAATATTACTGAGGACAATGGGGGTGTTTTACACTTCACAGGGTGTATCTGACTGTGGGTCATGATATACACAGTGTGTCAGTGAGTGTGTTAATATTAATCTGTGTTCTCTGTCAGTGTGTTAATATTACTGAGGACAGTGGGGGTGTTTTACACTTCACAGGGTGTATCTGACTGTGGGTCATGATGTACACAGTGTGTCAGTGAGTGTGTTAATATTAATCTGTGTTCTCTGTCAGTGTGTTAATATTACTGAGGACAGTGGGGGTGTTTTACACTTCACAGGGTGTATCTGACTGTGGGTCATGATATACACAGTGTGTCAGTGAGTGTGTTAATATTTATCTGTGTTCTCTGTCAGTGTGTTAATATTCCTGAGGACAGTGGGGATGTTTTACACTTCACAGGGTGTATCTGACTGTGGGTCATGATATACACAGTGTGTCAGTGAGTGTGTTAATATTTATCTGTGTTCTCTGTCAGTGTGTTAATATTCCTGAGGACAGTGGGGGTGTTTTACACTTCACAGGGTGTATCTGACTTTGGGTCATGATGTACACAGTGTGTCAGTGAGTGTGTTAATATTAATCTGTGTTCTCTGTCAGTGTGTTAATATTACTGAGGAAAGTGGGGGTGTTTTACACTTCACAGGGTGTATCTCACTGTGGGTCATGATGTACACAGTGTGTCAGTGAGTGTGTTAATATTTATCTGTGTTCTCTGTCAGTGTGTTAATATTCCTGAGGAAAGTGGGGGTGTTTTACACTTCACAGGGTGTATCTGACTGTGGGTCATGATTTTCACAGTGTGTCAGTGTGTGTGTTAATATTAATCTGTGTTCTCTGTCAGTGTGTTAATATTACTGAGGACAGTGGGGTGTTTTACACTCCACAGGGTGTATCTGACAATGGGTCATGATATACACAGTGTGTCAGTGAGTGTGTTAATATTAATCTGTGTTCTCTGTCAGTGTGTTAATATTCCTGAGGACAGTGGGGGTGTTTTACACTTCACAGGGTGTATCTGACTGTGGGTCATGATATACACAGAGTGTCAGTGAGTGTCTTAATATTAATCTGTGTTCTCTGTCAGTGTGTTAATATTCCTGAGAACAGTGGGGGTGTTTTACACTTCACAGGTTGTATCTGACTGTGGGTCATGATGTACACAATGTGTCAGTGAGTGTGTTAATATTAATCTGTGTTCTCTGTCAGTGTGTTAATATTCCTGAGGACAGTGGGGATGTTTTACACTTCACAGGGTGTATCTGACTGTGGGTCATGATATACACAGTGTGTCAGTGAGTGTGTTAATATTAATCTGTGTTCTCTGTCAGTGTGTTAATATTACTGAGGACAGTGGGGGTGTTTTACACTTCACAGGGTGTATTTGACTGTGGGTCATGATATACACAGTGTGTCAGTGAGTGTGTTAATATTAATCTGTGTTCTCTGTCAGTGTGTTAATTTTACTGAGGACAGTGGGGATGTTTTACACTTCACAGGGTGTATCTGACTGTGGGTCATGATGTACACAGTGTGTCAGTGAGTGTGTTAATATTAATCTGTGTTCTCTGTCAGTGTGTTAATATTCCTGAGGGCAGTGGGGGTGTTTTACACTTCACAGGGTGTATCTGACTGTGGGTCATGATGTACACAGTGTGTCAGTGAGTGTGTTAATATTAATCTGTGTTCTCTGTCAGTGTGTTAATATTCCTGAGGAAGGTGGGGGTGTTTTACACTTCACAGGGTGTATCTGACTGTGGGTCATGATTTTCACAGTGTGTCAGTGTGTGCGTTAATATTAATCTGTGTTCTCTGTCAGTGTGTTAATATTACTGAGGACAGTGGGGTGTTTTACACTTCACAGGGTGTATCTGACTGTGGGTCATGATATACACAGTGTGTCAGTGAGTGTGTTAATATTAATCTGTGTTCTCTGTCAGTGTGTTAATATTCCTGAGGACAGTGGGGGTGTTTTACACTTCACAGGTTGTATCTGACTGTGGGTCATGATGTACACAATGTGTCAGTGAGTGTGTTAATATTAATCTGTGTTCTCTGTCAGTGTGTTAATATTCCTGAGGACAGTGGGGATGTTTTACACTTCACAGGGTGTATCTGACTGTGGGTCATGATATACACAGTGTGTCAGTGAGTATGTTAATATTAATCTGTGTTCTCTGTCAGTGTGTTAATATTCCTGAGGACAGTGGGGGTGTTTTACACTTCACAGCGTGTATCTGACTGTGGGTCATGATGTACACAGTGTGTCAGTGAGTGTGTTAATATTAATCTGTGTTCTCTGTCAGTGTGTTAATATTCCTGAGGGCAGTGGGGGTGTTTTACACTTCACAGGGTGTATCTGACTGTGGGTCATGATGTACACAGTGTGTCAGTGAGTGTGTTAATATTAATCTGTGTTCTCTGTCAGTGTGTTAATATTCCTGAGGAAGGTGGGGGTGTTTTACACTTCACAGGGTGTATCTGACTGTGGGTCATGATTTTCACAGTGTGTCAGTGTGTGCGTTAATATTAATCTGTGTTCTCTGTCAGTGTGTTAATATTACTGAGGACAGTGGGGTGTTTTACACTTCACAGGGTGTATCTGACTGTGGGTCATGATATACACAGTGTGTCAGTGAGTGTGTTAATATTAATCTGTGTTCTCTGTCAGTGTGTTAATATTCCTGAGGACAGTGGGGGTGTTTTACACTTCACAGGTTGTATCTGACTGTGGGTCATGATGTACACAATGTGTCAGTGAGTGTGTTAATATTAATCTGTGTTCTCTGTCAGTGTGTTAATATTCCTGAGGACAGTGGGGATGTTTTACACTTCACAGGGTGTATCTGACTGTGGGTCATGATATACACAGTGTGTCAGTGAGTATGTTAATATTAATCTGTGTTCTCTGTCAGTGTGTTAATATTCCTGAGGACAGTGGGGGTGTTTTACACTTCACAGCGTGTATCTGACTGTGGGTCATGATATACACAGTGTGTCAGTGAGTGTGTTAATATTAATCTGTGTTCTCTGTCTGTGTGTTAATATTCCTGAGGACAGTGGGGGTGTTTTACACTTCACAGGGTTTATCTGACTGTGGGTCATGATGTACACAGTGTGTCAGTGAGTGTGTTAATATTAATCTGTGTTCTCTGTCAGTGTGTTAATATTACTGAGGACAGTGGGGATGTTTTACACTTCACAGGATGTATCTGACTGTGGGTCATGATGTACACAGTGTGTCAGTGAGTGTGTTAATATTAATCTGTGTTCTCTGTCAGTGTGTTAATATTACTGAGGACAGTGGGGGTGTTTTACACTTCGCAGGGTGTATCTGACTGTGGGTCATGATATACACAGTGTGTCTGTGAGTGTGTTAATATTAATCTGTGTTCTCTGTCAGTGTGTTAATATTCCTGAGGACAGTGGGGGTGTTTTACACTTCACAGGGTGTATAAGACTCTGGGTCATGATATACACAGTGTGTCAGTGAGTGTGTTAATATTAATCTGTGTTCTCTGTCAGTGTGTTAATATTCCTGAGCACAGTGGGGGTGTTTTACACTTCACAGGGTTTATCTGACTGTGGGTCATGATATACACAGTGTGTCAGTGAGTGTGTTAATAGTAATCTGTGTTCACTGTCAGTGTGTTAATATTACTGAGGGCAGTGGGGGTGTTTTACACTTCACAGGGTGTATCTGACTGTGGGTCATGATGTACACAGTGTGTCAGTGAGTGTGTTAATATTAATCTGTGTTCTCTGTCAGTGTGTTAATATTCCTGAGGACAGTGGGGATGTTTTACACTTCACAGGGTGTATCTGACTCTGGGTCATGATTTACACAGTGTGTCAGTGAGTGTGTTAATATTATTCTGTGTTCTCTGTCAGTGTGTTAATATTCCTGAAGACAATGGGGGTGTTTTACACTTCACAGGGTGTATCTGACTGTGGGTCATGATATACACAGTGTGTCAGTGAGTGTGTTAATATTAATCTGTGTTCTCTGTCAGTGTGTTAATATTCCTGAAGACAGTGGGGGTGTTTTACACTTCACAGGGTGTATCTGACTGTGGGTCATGATATACACAGTGTGTCAGTGAGTGTGTTAATATTAATCTGTGTTCTCTGTCAGTGTGTTAATATTCCTGAGGACAGTGGGGATGTTTTACACTTCACAGGGTGTATCTGACTGTGGGTCATGATATACACAGTGTGTCAGTGAGTGTGTTGATATTAATCTGTGTTCTCTGTCAGTGTGTTAATATTACTGAGGACAGTGGGGATGTTTTACACTTCACAGGGTGTATCTGACTGTGGGTCATGATATACACAGTGTGTCAGTGAGTGTGTTAATATTAATCTGTGTTCTCTGTCAGTGTGTTAATATTACTGAGGACAGTGGGGGTGTTTTACACTTCACCGGGTGTATCTGACTGTGGGTCATGATATACACAGTGTGTCAGTGAGTGTGTTAATATTAATCTGTGTTCTCTGTCAGTGTGTTAATATTCCTGAGGACAGAGGGGATGTTTTACACTTCACAGGGTGTATCTAACTGTGGGTCATGATATACAGAGTGTGTCAGTGAGTGTGTGAATATTAATCTGTGTTCTCTGTCAGTGTGTTAATATTACTGAGGACAGTGGGGGTGTTTTACACTTCACAGGGTGTATCTGACTGTGGGTCATGATGTACACAGTGTGTCAGTGAGTGTGTTAATATTAATCTGTGTTCTCTGTCAGTGTGTTAATATTACTGAGGACAGTGGGGGTGTTTTACACTTCACAGGGTGTATCTGACTGTGGGTCATGATGGACACAGTATGTCAGTGAGTGTGTTAATATTAATCTGTGTTCTCTGTCAGTGTGTTAATATTACTGAGGACAGTGGGGGTGTTTTACACTTCACAGGGTTTATCTGACTGTGGGTCATGATATACACAGTGTGTCAGTGAGTGTGTTAATATTAATCTGTGTCCTCTGTCAGTGTGTTAATATTACTGAGGACAGTGGGGGTGTTTTACACTTCACAGTGTGTATCTGACTGTGGGTCATGATGTACACAGTGTGTCAGTGAGTGTGTTAATATTAATCTGTGTTCTCTGTCAGTGTGTTGATATTACTGAGGACAGTGGGGGTGTTTTACACTTCACAGGGTTTATCTGACTGTGGGTCATGATGTACATAGTGTGTCAGTGAGTGTGTTAATATTAATCTGTGTTCTCTGTCAGTGTGTTAATATTACTGAGGACAGTGGGGGTGTTTTACACTTCACAGGGTGTATCTAACTGTGGGTCATGATATACACAGTGTGTCAGTGAGTGTGTTAATATTAATCTGTGTTCTCTGTCAGTGTGTTAATTTTACTGAGGACAGTGGGGATGTTTTACACTTCACAGGGTGTATCTGACTGTGGGTCATGATGTACACAGTGTGTCAGTGAGTGTGTTAATATTAATCTGTGTTCTCTGTCAGTGTGTTAATATTCCTGAGGACAGTGGGGATGTTTTACACTTCACAGGGTGTATCTGACTGTGGGTCATGATGTACACAGTGTGTCAGTGAGTGTGTTAATATTTATCTGTGTTCTCTGTCAGTGTGTTAATATTCCTGAGGAAAGTGGGGGTGTTTTACACTTCACAGGGTGTATCTGACTGTGGGTCATGATATACACAGTGTGTCAGTGAGTGTGTTAATATTAATCTGTGTTCTCTGTCAGTGTGTTAATATTACTGAGGACAGTGGGGGTGTTTTACACTTCACAGGGGGTATCTGACTGTGGGTCATGATATATACAGTGTGTCAGTGAGTGTGTTAATATTAATCTGTGTTCTCTGTCAGTGTGTTAATATTCCTGAGGACAGTGGGGGTGTTTTACACTTCACAGGGTGTATCTGACTCTGGGTCATGATATACACAGTGTGTCAGTGAGTGTGTTAATAGTAATCTGTGTTCTCTGTCAGTGTGTTAATATTACTGAGGACAGTGGGGGTGTTTTACACTTCACAGGGTGTATCTGACTGTGGGTCATGATGTACACAGTGTGTCAGTGAGTGTGTTAATATTAATCTGTGTTCTCTGTCAGTGTGTTAATCTACCTGAGGACAGTGGGGATGTTTTACACTTCACAGGGTGTATCTGACTCTGGGTCATGATTTACACAGTGTGTCAGTGAGTGTGTTAATATTATTCTGTGTTCTCTGTCAGTGTGTTAATATTCCTGAAGACAGTGGGGGTGTTTTACACTTCACAGGGTGTATCTGACTGTGGGTCATGATATACACAGTGTGTCAGTGAGTGTGTTAATATTAATCTGTGTTCTCTGTCAGTGTGTTAATATTCCTGAAGACAGTGGGGGTGTTTTACACTTCACAGGGTGTATCTGACTGTGGGTCATGATATACACAGTGTGTCAGTGAGTGTGTTAATATTAATCTGTGTTCTCTGTCAGTGTGTTAATATTCCTGAGGACAGTGGGGATGTTTTACACTTCACAGGGTGTATCTAACTGTGGGTCATGATATACACAGTGTGTCAGTGAGTGTGTTAATATTAATCTGTGTTCTCTGTCAGTGTGTTAATATTACTGAGGACAGTGGGGGTGTTTTACACTTCACAGGGTGTATCTGACTGTGGATCATGATATACACAGTGTGTCAGTGAGTGTGTTAATATTAATCTGTGTTCTCTGTCAGTGTGTTAATATTACTGAGGACAGTGGGGGTGTTTTACACTTCACAGGGTGTATCTGACTGTGGGTCATGATATACACAGTGTGTCAGTGAGTGTGTTAATATTAATCTGTGTTCTCTGTCAGTGTGTTAATATTACTGAGGACAGTGGGGGTGTTTTACACTTCACAGGGTGTATCTGACTGTGGGTCATGATATACACAGTGTGTCAGTGAGTGTGTTAATATTAATCTCTGTTCTCTGTCAGTGTGTTAATATTACTGAGGACAGTGGGGGTTTTTTACACTTCACAGGGTGTATCTGACTGTGGGTCATGATATACACAGTGTGTCAGTGAGTGTGTTAATATTAATCTGTGTCCTCTGTCAGTGTGTTAATATTACTGAGGACAGTGGGGGTGTTTTACACTTCACAGGGTGTATCTGACTGTGGGTCATGATATACACAGTGTGTCAGTGAGTGTGTTAATATTAATCTGTGTTCTCTGTCAGTGTGTTAATATTCCTGAGGACAGTGGGGGTGTTTTACACTTCACAGGTTGTATCTGACTGTGGGTCATGATGTACACAATGTGTCAGTGAGTGTGTTAATATTAATCTGTGTTCTCTGTCAGTGTGTTAATATTCCTGAGGACAGTGGGGATGTTTTACACTTCACAGGGTGTATCTGACTGTGGGTCATGATATACACAGTGTGTCAGTGAGTATGTTAATATTAATCTGTGTTCTCTGTCAGTGTGTTAATATTCCTGAGGACAGTGGGGGTGTTTTACACTTCACAGCGTGTATCTGACTGTGGGTCATGATATACACAGTGTGTCAGTGAGTGTGTTAATATTAATCTGTGTTCTCTGTCAGTGTGTTAATATTCCTGAGGACAGTGGGGGTGTTTTACACTTCACAGGGTTTATCTGACTGTGGGTCATGATGTACACAGTGTGTCAGTGAGTGTGTTAATATTAATCTGTGTTCTCTGTCAGTGTGTTAATATTACTGAGGACAGTGGGGATGTTTTACACTTCACAGGATGTATCTGACTGTGGGTCATGATGTACACAGTGTGTCAGTGAGTGTGTTAATATTAATCTGTGTTCTCTGTCAGTGTGTTAATATTACTGAGGACAGTGGGAGTGTTTTACACTTCGCAGGGTGTATCTGACTGTGGGTCATGATATACACAGTGTGTCAGTGAGTGTGTTAATATTAATCTGTGTTCTCAGTCAGTGTGTTAATATTACTGAGGACAGTGGGGGTGTTTTACACTTCACAGGGTTTATCTGACTGTGGGTCATGATGTACACAGTGTGTCAGTGAGTGTGTTAATATTAATCTGTGTTCTCTGTCAGTGTGTTAATATTCCTGAGGACAGTGGGGGTGTTTTACACTTCACAGGGTGTATCTGACAGTGGGTCATGATATACACAGTGTGTCAGTGAGTGTGTTAATATTAATCTGTGTTCTCTGTCAGTGTGTTAATATTACTGAGGACAGTGGGGGTGTTTTACACTTCACAGGGTGTATCTGACTGTGGGTCATGATATACACAGTGTGTCAGTGAGTGTGTTAATATTAATCTGTGTTCTCTGTCAGTGTGTTAATATTCCTGAGGACAGTGGGGGTGTTTTACACTTCACAGGGTGTATCTGACTCTGGGTCATGATATACACAGTGTGTCAGTGAGTGTGTTAATATTAATCTGTGTTCTCTGTCAGTGTGTTAATATTCCTGAGCACAGTGGGGGTGTTTTACACTTCACAGGGTTTATCTGACTGTGGGTCATGATATACACAGTGTGTCAGTGAGTGTGTTAATAGTAATCTGTGTTCTCTGTCAGTGTGTTAATATTACTGAGGACAGTGGGGGTGTTTTACACTTCACAGGGTGTATCTGACTGTGGGTCATGATGTACACAGTGTGTCAGTGAGTGTTTTAATATTAATCTGTGTTCTCTGTCAGTGTGTTAATATTCCTGAGGACAGTGGGGATGTTTTACACTTCACAGGGTGTATCTGACTCTGGGTCATGATTTACACAATGTGTCAGTGAGTGTGTTAATATTATTCTGTGTTCTCTGTCAGTGTGTTAATATTCCTGAAGACAGTGGGGGTGTTTTACACTTCACAGGGTGTATCTGACTGTGGGTCATGATATACACAGTGTGTCAGTGAGTGTGTTAATATTAATCTGTGTTCTCTGTCAGTGTGTTAATATTCCTGAAGACAGTGGGGGTGTTTTACACTTCACAGGGTGTATCTGACTGTGGGTCATGATATACACAGTGTGTCAGTGAGTGTGTTAATATTAATCTGTGTTCTCTGTCAGTGTGTTAATATTCCTGAGGACAGTGGGGATGTTTTACACTTCACAGGGTGTATCTAACTGTGGGTCATGATATACACAGTGTGTCAGTGAGTGTGTTAATATTAATCTGTGTTCTCTGTCAGTGTGTTAATATTACTGAGGACAGTGGGGGTGTTTTACACTTCACAGGGTGTATCTGACTGTGGATCATGATATACACAGTGTGTCAGTGAGTGTGTTAATATTAATCTGTGTTCTCTGTCAGTGTGTTAATATTACTGAGGACAGTGGGGGTGTTTTACACTTCACAGGGTGTATCTGACTGTGGGTCATGATATACACAGTGTGTCAGTGAGTGTGTTAATATTAATCTGTGTTCTCTGTCAGTGTGTTAATATTACTGAGGACAGTGGGGGTGTTTTACACTTCACAGGGTGTATCTGACTGTGGGTCATGATATACACAGTGTGTCAGTGAGTGTGTTAATATTAATCTGTGTTCTCTGTCAGTGTGTTAATATTACTGAGGACAGTGGGGGTGTTTTACACTTCACAGGGTGTATCTGACTGTGGGTCATGATATACACAGTGTGTCAGTGAGTGTGTTAATATTAATCTGTGTCCTCTGTCAGTGTGTTAATATTACTGAGGACAGTGGGGGTGTATTACACTTCACAGGGTGTATCTGACTGTGGGTCATGATATACACAGTGTGTCAGTGAGTCTGTTAATATTAATCTGTGTTCTCTGTCAGTGTGTTAATATTACTGAGGACAGTGGGGATGTTTTACACTTCACAGGGTGTATCTGACTGTGGGTCATGATATACACAGTGTGTCAGTGAGTGTGTTAATATTAATCTGTGTTCTCTGTCAGTGTGTTAATATTACTGAGGACAGTGGGGGTGTTTTAAACTTCACCGGGTGTATCTGACTGTGGGTCATGATATACACAGTGTGTCAGTGAGTGTGTTAATATTTATCTGTGTTCTCTGTCAGTGTGTTAATATTCCTGAGGACAGTGGGGATGTTTTACACTTCACAGGGTGTATCTGACTGTGGGTCATGATATACACAGTGTGTCAGTGAGTGTGTTAATATTAATCTGTGTTCTCTGTCAGTGTGTTAATATTCCTGAGGACAGTGGGGATGTTTTACACTTCACAGGGTGTATCTAACTGTGGGTCATGATATACAGAGTGTGTCAGTGAGTGTGTGAATATTAATCTGTGTTCTCTGTCAGTGTGTTAATATTACTGAGGACAGTGGGGGTGTTTTACACTTCACAGGGTGTATCTGACTGTGGGTCATGATGTACACAGTGTGTCAGTGAGTGTGTTAATATTAATCTGTGTTCTCTGTCAGTGTGTTAATATTACTGAGGACAGTGGGGGTGTTTTACACTTCACAGGGTGTATCTGACTGTGGGTCATGATGGACACAGTGTGTCAGTGAGTGTGTTAATATTAATCTGTGTTCTCTGTCAGTGTGTTAATATTACTGAGGACAGTGGGGGTGTTTTACACTTCACAGGGTTTATCTGACTGTGGGTCATGATATACACAGTGTGTCAGTGAGTGTGTTAATATTAATCTGTGTCCTCTGTCAGTGTGTTAATATTACTGAGGACAGTGGGGGTGTTTTACACTTCACAGGGTGTATCTGACTGTGGGTCATGATGTACACAGTGTGTCAGTGAGTGTGTTAATATTAATCTGTGTTCTCTGTCAGTGTGTTAATATTACTGAGGACAGTGGGGGTGTTTTACACTTCACAGGGTTTATCTGACTGTGGGTCATGATTTACATAGTGTGTCAGTGAGTGTGTTAATATTAATCTGTGTTCTCTGTCAGTGTGTTAATATTACTGAGGACAGTGGGGGTGTTTTACACTTCACAGGGTGTATCTAACTGTGGGTCATGATATACACAGTGTGTCAGTGAGTGTGTTAATATTAATCTGTGTTCTCTGTCAGTGTGTTAATTTTACTGAGGACAGTGGGGATGTTTTATACTTCACAGGGTGTATCTGACTGTGGGTCATGATGTACACAGTGTGTCAGTGAGTGTGTTAATATTAATCTGTGTTCTCTGTCAGTGTGTTAATATTCCTGAGGACAGTGGGGATGTTTTACACTTCACAGGGTGTATCTGACTGTGGGTCATGATGTACACAGTGTGTCAGTGAGTGTGTTAATATTTATCTGTGTTCTCTGTCAGTGTGTTAATATTCCTGAGGAAAGTGGGGGTGTTTTACACTTCACAGGGTGTATCTGACTGTGGGTCATGATATACACAGTGTGTCAGTGAGTGTGTTAATATTAATCTGTGTTCTCTGTCAGTGTGTTAATATTACTGAGGACAGTGGGGGTGTTTTACACTTCACAGGGGGTATCTGACTGTGGGTCATGATATATACAGTGTGTCAGTGAGTGTGTTAATATTAATCTGTGTTCTCTGTCAGTGTGTTAATATTCCTGAGGACAGTGGGGGTGTTTTACACTTCACAGGGTGTATCTGACTCTGGGTCATGATATACACAGTGTGTCAGTGAGTGTGTTAAAATTAATCTGTGTTCTCTGTCAGTGTGTTAATATTCCTGAGCACAGTGGGGGTGTTTTACACTTCACAGGGTTTATCTGACTGTGGGTCATGATATACACAGTGTGTCAGTGAGTGTGTTAATAGTAATCTGTGTTCTCTGTCAGTGTGTTAATATTACTGAGGACAGTGGGGGTGTTTTACACTTCACAGGGTGTATCTGACTGTGGGTCATGATGTACACAGTGTGTCAGTGAGTGTGTTAATATTAATCTGTGTTCTCTGTCAGTGTGTTAATATTCCTGAGGACAGTGGGGATGTTTTACACTTCACAGGGTGTATCTGACTCTGGGTCATGATTTACACAGTGTGTCAGTGAGTGTGTTAATATTATTCTGTGTTCTCTGTCAGTGTGTTAATATTCCTGAAGACAGTGGGGGTGTTTTACACTTCACAGGGTGTATCTGTATGTGGGTCATGATATACACAGTGTGTCAGTGAGTGTGTTAATATTAATCTGTGTTCTCTGTCAGTGTGTTAATATTCCTGAAGACAGTGGGGGTGTTTTACACTTCACAGGGTGTATCTGACTGTGGGTCATGATATACACAGTGTGTCAGTGAGTGTGTTAATATTAATCTGTGTTCTCTGTCAGTGTGTTAATATTCCTGAGGACAGTGGGGATGTTTTACACTTCACAGGGTGTATCTAACTGTGGGTCATGATATACACAGTGTGTCAGTGAGTGTGTTAATATTAATCTGTGTTCTCTGTCAGTGTGTTAATATTACTGAGGACAGTGGGGGTGTTTTACACTTCACAGGGTGTATCTGACTGTGGATCATGATATACACAGTGTGTCAGTGAGTGTGTTAATATTAATCTGTGTTCTCTGTCAGTGTGTTAATATTACTGAGGACAGTGGGGGTGTTTTACACTTCACAGGGTGTATCTGACTGTGGGTCATGATATACACAGTGTGTCAGTGAGTGTGTTAATATTAATCTGTGTTCTCTGTCAGTGTGTTAATATTACTGAGGACAGTGGGGGTGTTTTACACTTCACAGGGTGTATCTGACTGTGGGTCATGATATACACAGTGTGTCAGTGAGTGTGTTAATATTAATCTGTGTTCTCTGTCAGTGTGTTAATATTACTGAGGACAGTGGGGGTGTTTTACACTTCACAGGGTGTATCTGACTGTGGGTCATGATATACACAGTGTGTCAGTGAGTGTGTTAATATTAATCTGTGTTCTCTGTCAGTGTGTTAATATTACTGAGGACAGTGGGGATGTTTTACACTTCACAGGGTGTATCTGACTGTGGGTCATGATATACACAGTGTGTCAGTGAGTGTGTTAATATTAATCTGTGTTCTCTGTCAGTGTGTTAATATTACTGAGGACAGTGGGGGTGTTTTACACTTCACCGGGTGTATCTGACTGTGGGTCATTATATACACAGTGTGTCAGTGAGTGTGTTAATATTTATCTGTGTTCTCTGTCAGTGTGTTAATATTCCTGAGGACAGTGGGAATGTTTTACACTTCACAGGGTGTATCTGACTGTGGGTCATGATATACACAGTGTGTCAGTGAGTGTGTTAATATTAATCTGTGTTCTCTGTCAGTGTGTTAATATTCCTGAGGACAGTGGGGATGTTTTACACTTCACAGGGTGTATCTAACTGTGGGTCATGATATACAGAGTGTGTCAGTGAGTGTGTGAATATTAATCTGTGTTCTCTGTCAGTGTGTTAATATTACTGAGGACAGTGGGGGTGTTTTACACTTCACAGGGTGTATCTGACTGTGGGTCATGATGTACACAGTGTGTCAGTGAGTGTGTTAATATTAATCTGTGTTCTCTGTCAGTGTGTTAATATTACTGAGGACAGTGGGGGTGTTTTACACTTCACAGGGTGTATCTGACTGTGGGTCATGATGGACACAGTGTGTCAGTGAGTGTGTTAATATTAATCTGTGTTCTCTGTCAGTGTGTTAATATTACTGAGGACAGTGGGGGTGTTTTACACTTCACAGGGTTTATCTGACTGTGGGTCATGATATACACAGTGTGTCAGTGAGTGTGTTAATATTAATCTGTGTCCTCTGTCAGTGTGTTAATATTACTGAGGACAGTGGGGGTGTTTTACACTTCACAGGGTGTATCTGACTGTGGGTCATGATGTACACAGTGTGTCAGTGAGTGTGTTAATATTAATCTGTGTTCTCTGTCAGTGTGTTAATATTACTGAGGACAGTGGGGGTGTTTTACACTTCACAGGGTTTATCTGACTGTGGGTCATGATGAACATAGTGTGTCAGTGAGTGTGTTAATATTAATCTGTGTTCTCTGTCAGTGTGTTAATATTACTGAGGACAGTGGGGGTGTTTTACACTTCACAGGGTGGATGTAACTGTGGGTCATGATATACACAGTGTGTCAGTGAGTGTGTTAATATTAATCTGTGTTCTCTGTCAGTGTGTTAATTTTACTGAGGACAGTGGGGATGTTTTACACTTCACAGGGTGTATCTGACTGTGGGTCATGATATACACAGTGTGTCAGTGAGTGTGTTAATATTAATCTGTGTTCTCTGTCAGTGTGTTAATATTCCTGAGGACAGTGGGGATGTTTTACACTTCACAGGGTGTATCTGACTGTGGGTCATGATGTACACAGTGTGTCAGTGAGTGTGTTAATATTAATCTGTGTTCTCTGTCAGTGTGTTAATTTTACTGAGGACAGTGGGGATGTTTTACACTTCACAGGGTGTATCTGACTGTGGGTCATGATGTACACAGTGTGTCAGTGAGTGTGTTAATATTAATCTGTGTTCTCTGTCAGTGTGTTAATATTCCTGAGGACAGTGGGGATGTTTTACACTTCACAGGGTGTATCTGACTGTGGGTCATGATGTACACAGTGTGTCAGTGAGTGTGTTAATATTTATCTGTGTTCTCTGTCAGTGTGTTAATATTCCTGAGGAAAGTGGGGGTGTTTTACACTTCACAGGGTGTATCTGACTGTGGGTCATGATATACACAGTGTGTCAGTGAGTGTGTTAATATTAATCTGTGTTCTCTGTCAGTGTGTTAATATTACTGAGGACAGTGGGGGTGTTTTACACTTCACAGGGTTTATCTGACTGTGGGTCATGATATACACAGTGTGTCAGTGAGTGTGTTAATATTAATCTGTGTTCTCTGTCAGTGTGTTAATATTTCTGAGGACAGTGGGGGTGTTTTACACTTCACAGGGTGTATCTGACTGTGGGTCATGATGTACACAGTGTGTCAGTGAGTGTGTTAATATTAATCTGTGTTCTCTGTCAGTGTGTTAATTTTACTGAGGACAGTGGGGTGTTTTACACTTCACAGGGTGTATCTGACTGTGGGTCATGATGTACACAGTGTGTCAGTGAGTGTGTTAATATTAATCTGTGTTCTCTGTCAGTGTGTTAATATTCCTGAGGACAGTGGGGATGTTTTACACTTCACAGGGTGTATCTGACTGTGGGTCATGATGCACACAGTGTGTCAGTGAGTGTGTTAATATTTATCTGTGTTCTCTGTCAGTGTGTTAATATTCCTGAGGAAAGTGGGGGTGTTTTACACTTCACAGGGTGTATCTGACTGTGGGTCATGATATACACAGTGTGTCAGTGAGTGTGTTAATATTAATCTGTGTTCTCTGTCAGTGTGTTAATATTACTGAGGACAGTGGGGGTGTTTTACACTTCACAGGGTGTATCTGACTGTGGGTCATGATATATACAGTGTGTCAGTGAGTGTGTTAATATTAATCTGTGTTCTCTGTCAGTGTGTTAATATTGCTGAGGACAGTGGGGGTGTTTTACACTTCACAGGGTTTATCTGACTGTGGGTCATGTTATACACAGTGTGTCAGTTAGTGTGTTAATATTAATCTGTGTTCTCTGTCAGTGTGTTAATATTACTGAGGACAGTGGGGGTGTTTTACACTTCACCGGGTGTATCAAACTGTAGGTCATGATATACACAGTGTGTCAGTGAGTGTGTTAATATTTATCTGTGTTCTCTGTCAGTGTGTTAATATTACTGAGGACAGTGGGGGTGTTTTACACTTCACAGGGTGTATCTGACTGTGGGTCATGATGGACACAGTGTGTCAGTGAGTGTGTTAATATTAATCTGTGTTCTCTGTCAGTGTGTTAATATTACTGAGGACAGTGGGGGTGTTTTACACTTCACAGGGTTTATCTGACTGTGGGTCATGATATACACAGTGTGTCAGTGAGTGTGTTAATATTAATCTGTGTCCTCTGTCAGTGTGTTAATATTACTGAGGACAGTGGGGGTGTTTTACACTTCACAGGGTGTATCTGACTGTGGGTCATGATGTACACAGTGTGTCAGTGAGTGTGTTAATATTAATCTGTGTTCTCTGTCAGTGTGTTAATATTACTGAGGACAGTGGGGGTGTTTTACACTTCACAGGGTTTATCTGACTGTGGGTCATGATGTACATAGTGTGTCAGTGAGTGTGTTAATATTAATCTGTGTTCTCTGTCAGTGTGTTAATATTACTGAGGACAGTGGGGGTGTTTTACACTTCACAGGGTGGATGTAACTGTGGGTCATGATATACACAGTGTGTCAGTGAGTGTGTTAATATTAATCTGTGTTCTCTGTCAGTGTGTTAATTTTACTGAGGACAGTGGGGATGTTTTACACTTCACAGGGTGTATCTGACTGTGGGTCATGATATACACAGTGTGTCAGTGAGTGTGTTAATATTAATCTGTGTTCTCTGTCAGTGTGTTAATATTCCTGAGGAC
Source organism: Heterodontus francisci (assembly GCF_036365525.1). Lineage (NCBI taxonomy): Eukaryota > Metazoa > Chordata > Chondrichthyes > Heterodontiformes > Heterodontidae > Heterodontus > Heterodontus francisci. Next base: position 1,503,240 of record NW_027140186.1, read on the forward strand.
AGTGGGGATGTTTTACACTTCACAGGGTGTATCTGACTGTGGGTCATGATGTACACAGTGTGTCAGTGAGTGTGTTAATATTAATCTGTGTTCTCTGTCAGTGTGTTAATTTTACTGAGGACAGTGGGGATGTTTTACACTTCACAGGGTGTATCTGACTGTGGGTCATGATGTACACAGTGTGTCAGTGAGTGTGTTAATATTAATCTGTGTTCTCTGTCAGTGTGTTAATATTCCTGAGGACAGTGGGGATGTTTTACACTTCACAGGGTGTATCTGACTGTGGGTCATGATGTACACAGTGTGTCAGTGAGTGTGTTAATATTTATCTGTGTTCTCTGTCAGTGTGTTAATATTCCTGAGGAAAGTGGGGGTGTTTTACACTTCACAGGGTGTATCTGACTGTGGGTCATGATATACACAGTGTGTCAGTGAGTGTGTTAATATTAATCTGTGTTCTCTGTCAGTGTGTTAATATTACTGAGGACAGTGGGGGTGTTTTACACTTCACAGGGTTTATCTGACTGTGGGTCATGATATACACAGTGTGTCAGTGAGTGTGTTAATATTAATCTGTGTTCTCTGTCAGTGTGTTAATATTACTGAGGACAGTGGGGGTGTTTTACACTTCACAGGGTGTATCTGACTGTGGGTCATGATGTACACAGTGTGTCAGTGAGTGTGTTAATATTAATCTGTGTTCTCTGTCAGTGTGTTAATTTTACTGAGGACAGTGGGGTGTTTTACACTTCACAGGGTGTATCTGACTGTGGGTCATGATGTACACAGTGTGTCAGTGAGTGTGTTAATATTAATCTGTGTTCTCTGTCAGTGTGTTAATATTCCTGAGGACAGTGGGGATGTTTTACACTTCACAGGGTGTATCTGACTGTGGGTCATGATGCACACAGTGTGTCAGTGAGTGTGTTAATATTTATCTGTGTTCTCTGTCAGTGTGTTAATATTCCTGAGGAAAGTGGGGGTGTTTTACACTTCACAGGGTGTATCTGACTGTGGGTCATGATATACACAGTGTGTCAGTGAGTGTGTTAATATTAATCTGTGTTCTCTGTCAGTGTGTTAATATTACTGAGGACAGTGGGGGTGTTTTACACTTCACAGGGGGTATCTGACTGTGGGTCATGATATATACAGTGTGTCAGTGAGTGTGTTAATATTAATCTGTGTTCTCTGTCAGTGTGTTAATATTGCTGAGGACAGTGGGGGTGTTTTACACTTCACAGGGTTTATCTGACTGTGGGTCATGTTATACACAGTGTGTCAGTGAGTGTGTTAATATTAATCTGTGTTCTCTGTCAGTGTGTTAATATTACTGAGGACAGTGGGGGTGTTTTACACTTCACCGGGTGTATCAAACTGTGGGTCATGATATACACAGTGTGTCAGTGAGTGTGTTAATATTTATCTGTGTTCTCTGTCAGTGTGTTAATATTCCTGAGGACAGTGGGGATGTTTTACACTTCACAGGGTGTATCTGACTTTGGGTCATGATATACACAGTGTGTCAGTGAGTGTGTTAATATTAATCTGTGTTCTCTGTCAGTGTGTTAATATTCCTGAGGACAGTGGGGGTGTTTTACACTTCACAGGGTGTATCTGACAGTGGGTCATGATATACACAGTGTGTCAGTGAGTGTGTTAATATTAATCTGTGTTCTCTGTCAGTGTGTTAATATTACTGAGGACAGTGGGGGTGTTTTACACTTCACAGGGTGTATCTGACTGTGGGTCATGATATACACAGTGTGTCAGTGAGTGTGTTAATATTAATCTGTGTTCTCTGTCAGTGTGTTAATATTCCTGAAGACAGTGGGGGTGTTTTACACTTCACAGGGTGTATCTGACTGTGGGTCATGATATACACAGTGTGTCAGTGAGTGTGTTAATATTAATCTGTGTTCTCTGTCAGTGTGTTAATATTCCTGAAGACAGTGGGGGTGTTTTACACTTCACAGGGTGTATCTGACTGTGGGTCATGATGTACACAGTGTGTCAGTGAGTGTGTTAATATTAATCTGTGTTCTCTGTCAGTGTGTTAATATTCCTGAGGACAGTGGGGATGTTTTACACTTCACAGGGTGTATCTAACTGTGGGTCATGATATACACAGTGTGTCAGTGAGTGTGTTAATATTAATCTGTGTTCTCTGTCAGTGTGTTAATATTACTGAGGACAGTGGGGGTGTTTTACACTTCACAGGGTGTATCTGACTGTGGATCATGATATACACAGTGTGTCAGTGAGTGTGTTAATATTAATCTGTGTTCTCTGTCAGTGTGTTAATATTACTGAGGACAGTGGGGGTGTTTTACACTTCACAGGGTGTATCTGACTGTGGGTCATGATATACACAGTGTGTCAGTGAGTGTGTTAATATTAATCTGTGTTCTCTGTCAGTGTGTTAATATTACTGAGGACAGTGGGGGTGTTTTACACTTCACAGGGTGTATCTGACTGTGGGTCATGATATACACAGTGTGTCAGTGAGTGTGTTAATATTAATCTGTGTTCTCTGTCAGTGTGTTAATATTACTGAGGACAGTGGGGGTGTTTTACACTTCACAGGGTGTATCTGACTGTGGGTCATGATATACACAGTGTGTCAGTGAGTGTGTTAATATTAATCTGTGTCCTCTGTCAGTGTGTTAATATTACTGAGGACAGTGGGGGTGTTTTACACTTCACAGGGTGTATCTGACTGTGGGTCATGATATACACAGTGTGTCAGTGAGTGTGTTAATATTAATCTGTGTTCTCTGTCAGTGTGTTAATATTACTGAGGACAGTGGGGATGTTTTACACTTCACAGGGTGTATCTAACTGTGGGTCATGATATACACAGTGTGTCAGTGAGTGTGTTAATATTAATCTGTGTTCTCTGTCAGTGTGTTAATTTTACTGAGGACAGTGGGGATGTTTTACACTTCACAGGGTGTATCTGACTGTGGGTCATGATGTACACAGTGTGTCAGTGAGTGTGTTAATATTAATCTGTGTTCTCTGTCAGTGTGTTAATATTCCTGAGGACAGTGGGGATGTTTTACACTTCACAGGTGTATCTGACTGTGGGTCATGATGTACACAGTGTGTCAGTGAGTGTGTTAATATTTATCTGTGTTCTCTGTCAGTGTGTTAATATTACTGAGGACAGTGGGGGTGTTTTACACTTCACAGGGGGTATCTGACTGTGGGTCATGATATATACAGTGTGTCAGTGAGTGTGTTAATATTAATCTGTGTTCTCTGCCAGTGTGTTAATATTGCTGAGGACAGTGGGGGTGTTTTACACTTCACAGGGTTTATCTGACTGTGGGTCATGATATACACAGTGTGTCAGTGAGTGTGTTAATATTTATCTGTGTTCTCTGTCAGTGTGTTAATATTCCTGAGGACAGTGGGGATGTTTTACACTTCACAGGGTGTATCTGACTGTGGGTCATGATATACACAGTGTGTCAGTGAGTGTGTTAATATTAATCTGTGTTCTCTGTCAGTGTGTTAATATTCCTGAGGACAGTGGGGATGTTTTACACTTCACAGGGTGTATCTAACTGTGGGTCATGATATACACAGTGTGTCAGTGAGTGTGTGAATATTAATCTGTGTTCTCTGTCAGTGTGTTAATATTACTGAGGACAGTGGGGGTGTTTTACACTTCACAGGGTGTATCTGACTGTGGGTCATGATGTACACAGTGTGTCAGTGAGTGTGTTAATATTAATCTGTGTTCTCTGTCAGTGTGTTAATATTACTGAGGACAGTGGGGGTGTTTTACACTTCACAGGGTGTATCTGACTGTGGGTCATGATGGACACAGTGTGTCAGTGAGTGTGTTAATATTAATCTGTGTTCTCTGTCAGTGTGTTAATATTACTGAGGACAGTGGGGATGTTTTACACTTCACAGGGTGTATCTAACTGTGGGTCATGATATACACAGTGTGTCAGTGAGTGTGTGAATATTAATCTGTGTTCTCTGTCAGTGTGTTAATATTACTGAGGACAGTGGGGGTGTTTTACACTTCACAGGGTGTATCTGACTGTGGGTCATGATGTACACAGTGTGTCAGTGAGTGTGTTAATATTAATCTGTGTTCTCTGTCAGTGTGTTAATATTACTGAGGACAGTGGGGGTGTTTTACACTTCACAGGGTGTATCTGACTGTGGGTCATGATGGACACAGTGTGTCAGTGAGTGTGTTAATATTAATCTGTGTTCTCTGTCAGTGTGTTAATATTACTGAGGACAGTGGGGGTGTTTTACACTTCACAGGGTTTATCTGACTGTGGGTCATGATATACACAGTGTGTCAGTGAGTGTGTTAATATTAATCTGTGTCCTCTGTCAGTGTGTTAATATTCCTGAGGACAGTGGGGATGTTTTACACTTCACAGGGTGTATCTGACTGTGGGTCATGATGTACACAGTGTGTCAGTGAGTGTGTTAATATGTATCTGTGTTCTCTGTCAGTGTGTTAATATTCCTGAGGAAAGTGGGGGTGTTTTACACTTCACAGGGTGTATCTGACTGTGGGTCATGATATACACAGTGTGTCAGTGAGTGTGTTAATATTAATCTGTGTTCTCTGTCAGTGTGTTAATATTACTGAGGACAGTGGGGGTGTTTTACACTTCACAGGGTTTATCTGACTGTGGGTCATGATGTACATAGTGTGTCAGTGAGTGTGTTAATATTAATCTGTGTTCTCTGTCAGTGTGTTAATATTACTGAGGACAGTGGGGGTGTTTTACACTTCACAGGGTGTATCTAACTGTGGGTCATGATATACACAGTGTGTCAGTGAGTGTGTTAATATTAATCTGTGTTCTCTGTCTGTGTGTTAATTTTACTGAGGACAGTGGGGATGTTTTACACTTCACAGGGTGTATCTGACTGTGGGTCATGATGTACACAGTGTGTCAGTGAGTGTGTTAATATTAATCTGTGTTCTCTGTCAGTGTGTTAATATTCCTGAGGACAGTGGGGATGTTTTACGCTTCACAGGGTGTATCTGACTGTGGGTCATGATGTACACAGTGTGTCAGTGAGTGTGTTAATATTTATCTGTGTTCTCTGTCAGTGTGTTAATATTCCTGAGGAAAGTGGGGGTGTTTTACACTTCACAGTGTGTATCTGACTGTGGGTCATGATATACACAGTGTGTCAGTGAGTGTGTTAATATTAATCTGTGTTCTCTGTCAGTGTGTTAATATTACTGAGGACAGTGGGGGTGTTTTACACTTCACAGGGGGTATCTGACTGTGGGTCATGATATATACAGTGTGTCAGTGAGTGTGTTAATATTAATCTGTGTTCTCTGTCAGTGTGTTAATATTGCTGAGGACAGTGGGGGTGTTTTACACTTCACAGGGTTTATCTGACTGTGGGTCATGTTATACACAGTGTGTCAGTGAGTGTGTTAATATTAATCTGTGTTCTCTGTCAGTGTGTTAATATTACTGAGGACAGTGGGGGTGTTTTACACTTAACCGGGTGTATCTGACTGTGGGTCATGATATACACAGTGTGTCAGTGAGTGTGTTAATATTTATCTGTGTTCTCTGTCAGTGTGTTAATATTCCTGAGGACAGTGGGGATGTTTTACACTTCACAGGGTGTATCTGACTGTGGGTCATGATATACACAGTGTGTCAGTGAGTGTGTTAATATTAATCTGTGTTCTCTGTCAGTGTGTTAATATTCCTGAGGACAGTGGGGATGTTTTACACTTCACAGGGTGTATCTAACTGTGGGTCATGATATACACAGTGTGTCAGTGAGTGTGTGAATATTAATCTGTGTTCTCTGTCAGTGTGTTAATATTACTGAGGACAGTGGGGGTGTTTTACACTTCACAGGGTGTATCTGACTGTGGGTCATGATGTACACAGTGTGTCAGTGAGTGTGTTAATATTAATCTGTGTTCTCTGTCAGTGTGTTAATATTACTGAGGACAGTGGGGGTGTTTTACACTTCACAGGGTGTATCTGACTGTGGGTCATGATGGACACAGTGTGTCAGTGAGTGTGTTAATATTAATCTGTGTTCTCTGTCAGTGTGTTAATATTACTGAGGACAGTGGAGGTGTTTTACACTTCACAGGGTTTATCTGACTGTGGGTCATGATATACACAGTGTGTCAGTGAGTGTGTTAATATTAATCTGTGTCCTCTGTCAGTGTGTTAATATTACTGAGGACAGTGGGGGTGTTTTACACTTCACAGGGTGTATCTGACTGTGGGTCATGATGTACACAGTGTGTCAGTGAGTGTGTTAATATTAATCTGTGTTCTCTGTCAGTGTGTTAATATTACTGAGGACAGTGGGGGTGTTTTACACTTCACAGGGTGTATCTGACTGTGGGTCATGATGTACATAGTGTGTCAGTGAGTGTGTTAATATTAATCTGTGTTCTCTGTCAGTGTGTTAATATTACTGAGGACAGTGGGGGTGTTTTACACTTCACAGGGTGTATCTGACTGTGGGTCATGATGGACACAGTGTGTCAGTGAGTGTGTTAATATTAATCTGTGTTCTCTGTCAGTGTGTGAATATTACTGAGGACAGTGGGGGTGTTTTACACTTCACAGGGTTTATCTGACTGTGGGTCATGATGTACATAGTGTGTCAGTGAGTGTGTTAATATTAATCTGTGTTCTCTGTCAGTGTGTTAATATTACTGAGGACAGTGGGGGTGTTTTACACTTCACAGGGTGTATCTAACTGTGGGTCATGATATACACAGTGTGTCAGTGAGTGTGTTAATATTAATCTGTGTTCTCTGTCAGTGTGTTAATTTTACTGAGGACAGTGGGGATGTTTTACACTTCACAGGGTGTATCTGACTGTGGGTCATGATGTACACAGTGTGTCAGTGAGTGTGTTAATATTAATCTGTGTTCTCTGTCAGTGTGTTAATATTCCTGAGGACAGTGGGGATGTTTTACACTTCACAGGGTGTATCTGACTGTGGGTCATGATGTACACAGTGTGTCAGTGAGTGTGTTAATATTTATCTGTGTTCTCTGTCAGTGTGTTAATATTCCTGAGGAAAGTGGGGGTGTTTTACACTTCACAGTGTGTATCTGACTGTGGGTCATGATATACACAGTGTGTCAGTGAGTGTGTTAATATTAATCTGTGTTCTCTGTCAGTGTGTTAATATTACTGAGGACAGTGGGGGTGTTTTACACTTCACAGGGGGTATCTGACTGTGGGTCATGATATATACAGTGTGTCAGTGAGTGTGTTAATATTAATCTGTGTTCTCTGTCAGTGTGTTAATATTGCTGAGGACAGTGGGGGTGTTTTACACTTCACAGGGTTTATCTGACTGTGGGTCATGTTATACACAGTGTGTCAGTGAGTGTGTTAATATTAATCTGTGTTCTCTGTCAGTGTGTTAATATTGCTGAGGACAGTGGGGGTGTTTTACACTTCACAGGGTGTATCTGACTGTGGGTCATGATATACACAGTGTGTCAGTGAGTGTGTTAATATTAATCTGTGTTCTCTGTCAGTGTGTTAATATTACTGAGGACAGTGGGGTGTTTTACACTTCACAGGGTGTATCTGACTGTGGGTCATGATATACACAGTGTATCAGTGAGTGTGTTAATATTAATCTGTGTTCTCTGTCAGTGTGTTAATATTCCTAAGGACAGTGGGGGTGTTTTACACTTCACAGGGTGTATCTGACTGTGGGTCATGATATACACAGTGTGTCAGTGAGTGTGTTAATATTTATCTGTGTTCTCTGTCAGTGTGTTAATATTACTGAGGACAGTGGGGGTGTTTTACACTTCACAGGGTGTATCTAACTGTGGGTCATGATATACACAGTGTGTCAGTGAGTGTGTTAATATTAATCTGTGTTCTCTGTCAGTGTGTTAATTTTACTGAGGACAGTGGGGATGTTTTACACTTCACAGGGTGTATCTGACTGTGGGTCATGATGTACACAGTGTGTCAGTGAGTGTGTTAATATTAATCTGTGTTCTCTGTCAGTGTGTTAATATTCCTGAGGACAGTGGGGATGTTTTACACTTCACAGGGTGTATCTGACTGTGGGTCATGATGTACACAGTGTGTCAGTGAGTGTGTTAATATTTATCTGTGTTCTCTGTCAGTGTGTTAATATTCCTGAGGAAAGTGGGGGTGTTTTACACTTCACAGGGTGTATCTGACTGTGGGTCATGATATACACAGTGTGTCAGTGAGTGTGTTAATATTAATCTGTGTTCTCTGTCATTGTGTTAATATTACTGAGGACAGTGGGGGTGTTTTACACTTCACAGGGTGTATCTGACTGTGGGTCATGATATATACAGTGTGTCAGTGAGTGTGTTAATATTAATCTGTGTTCTCTGTCAGTGTGTTAATATTGCTGAGGACAGTGGGGGTGTTTTACACTTCACAGGGTTTATCTGACTGTGGGTCATGTTATACACAGTGTGTCAGTGAGTGTGTTAATATTAATCTGTGTTCTCTGTCAGTGTGTTAATATTGCTGAGGACAGTGGGGGTGTTTTACACTTCACAGGGTGTATCTGACTGTGGGTCATGATATACACAGTGTGTCAGTGAGTGTGTTAATATTAATCTGTGTTCTCTGTCAGTGTGTTAATATTACTGAGGACAGTGGGGTGTTTTACACTTCACAGGGTGTATCTGACTGTGGGTCATGATATACACAGTGTGTCAGTGAGTGTGTTAATATTAATCTGTGTTCTCTGTCAGTGTGTTAATATTCCTGAGGACAGTGGGGGTGTTTTACACTTCACAGGGTGTATCTGACTGTGGGTCATGATATACACAGTGTGTCAGTGAGTGTGTTAATATTTATCTGTGTTCTCTGTCAGTGTGTTAATATTACTGAGGACAGTGGGGGTGTTTTACACTTCACCGGGTGTATCTGACTGTGGGTCATGATATACACAGTGTGTCAGTGAGTGTGTTAATATTAATCTGTGTTCTCTGTCAGTGTGTTAATATTCCTGAGGACAGTGGGGATGTTTTACACTTCACAGGGTGTATCTAACTGTGGGTCATGATATACAGAGTGTGTCAGTGAGTGTGTGAATATTAATCTGTGTTCTCTGTCAGTGTGTTAATATTACTGAGGACAGTGGGGGTGTTTTACACTTCACAGGGTGTATCTGACTGTGGGTCATGATGGACACAGTGTGTCAGTGAGTGTGTTAATATTAATCTGTGTTCTCTGTCAGTGTGTTAATATTACTGAGGACAGTGGGGGTGTTTTACACTTCACAGGGTTTAACTGACTGTGGGTCATGATATACACAGTGTGTCAGTGAGTGTGTTAATATTAATCTGTGTCCTCTGTCAGTGTGTTAATATTACTGAGGACAGTGGGGGTGTTTTACACTTCACATGGTGTATCTAACTGTGGGTCATGATATACACAGTGTGTCAGTGAGTGTGTTAATATTAATCTGTGTTCTCTGTCAGTGTGTTAATATTACTGAGGACAGTGGGGGTGTTTTACACTTCACAGGGTTTAACTGACTGTGGGTCATGATATACACAGTGTGTCAGTGAGTGTGTTAATATTAATCTGTGTCCTCTGTCAGTGTGTTAATATTACTGAGGACAGTGGGGGTGTTTTACACTTCACATGGTGTATCTAACTGTGGGTCATGATATACACAGTGTGTCAGTGAGTGTGTTAATATTAATCTGTGTTCTCTGTCAGTGTGTTAATATTACTGAGGACAGTGGGGGTGTTTTACACTTCACAGGGGGTATCTGACTGTGGGTCATGATATATACAGTGTGTCAGTGAGTGTGTTAATATTAATCTGTGTTCTCTGTCAGTGTGTTAATATTGCTGAGGACAGTGGGGGTGTTTTACACTTCACAGGGTTTATCTGACTGTGGGTCATGTTATACACAGTGTGTCAGTGAGTGTGTTAATATTAATCTGTGTTCTCTGTCAGTGTGTTAATATTGCTGAGGACAGTGGGGGTGTTTTACACTTCACAGGGTGTATCTGACTGTGGGTCATGATATACACAGTGTGTCAGTGAGTGTGTTAATATTAATCTGTGTTCTCTGTCAGTGTGTTAATATTACTGAGGACAGTGGGGGTGTTTTACACTTCACAGGGTTTATCTGACTGTGGGTCATGATATACACAGTGTGTCAGTGAGTGTGTTAATATTAATCTGTGTCCTCTGTCAGTGTGTTAATATTACTGAGGACAGTGGGGGTGTTTTACACTTCACAGGGTGTATCTAACTGTGGGTCATGATATACACAGTGTGTCAGTGAGTGTGTTAATATTAATCTGTGTTCTCTGTCAGTGTGTTAATTTTACTGAGGACAGTGGGGATGTTTTACACTTCACAGGGTGTGTCTGACTGTGGGTCATGATGTACACAGTGTGTCAGTGAGTGTGTTAATATTAATCTGTGTTCTCTGTCAGTGTGTTAATATTCCTGAGGACAGTGGGGATGTTTTACACTTCACAGGGTGTATCTGACTGTGGGTCATGATGTACACAGTGTGTCAGTGAGTGTGTTAATATTTATCTGTGTTCTCTGTCAGTGTGTTAATATTACTGAGGACAGTGGGGGTGTTTTACACTTCACAGGGGGTATCTGACTGTGGGTCATGATATATACAGTGTGTCAGTGAGTGTGTTAATATTAATCTGTGTTCTCTGTCAGTGTGTTAATATTGCTGAGGACAGTGGGGGTGTTTTACACTTCACAGGGTTTATCTGACTGTGGGTCATGTTATACACAGTGTGTCAGTGAGTGTGTTAATATTAATCTGTGTTCTCTGTCAGTGTGTTAATATTACTGAGGACAGTGGGGGTGTTTTACACTTCACAGGGTTTATCTGACTGTGGGTCATGATATACACAGTGTGTCAGTGAGTGTGTTAATATTAATCTGTGTCCTCTGTCAGTGTGTTAATATTACTGAGGACAGTGGGGGTGTTTTACACTTCACAGGGTGTATCTGACTGTGGGTCATGATGTACACAGTGTGTCAGTGAGTGTGTTAATATTAATCTGTGTTCTCTGTCAGTGTGTTAATATTACTGAGGACAGTGGGGGTGTTTTACACTTCACAGGGTTTATCTGACTGTGGGTCATGATGTACATAGTGTGTCAGTGAGTGTGTTAATATTAATCTGTGTTCTCTGTCAGTGTGTTAATATTACTGAGGACAGTGGGGGTGTTTTACACTTCACAGGGTGTATCTAACTGTGGGTCATGATATACACAGTGTGTCAGTGAGTGTGTTAATATTAATCTGTGTTCTCTGTCAGTGAGTTAATTTTACTGAGGACAGTGGGGATGTTTTACACTTCACAGGGTGTATCTGACTGTGGGTCATGATGTACACAGTGTGTCAGTGAGTGTGTTAATATTAATCTGTGTTCTCTGTCAGTGTGTTAATATTCCTGAGGACAGTGGGGATGTTTTACACTTCACAGGGTGTATCTGACTGTGAGTCATGATGTACACAGTGTGTCAGTGAGTGTGTTAATATTTATCTGTGTTCTCTGTCAGTGTGTTAATATTCCTGAGGAAAGTGGGGGTGTTTTACACTTCACAGGGTGTATCTGACTGTGGGTCATGATATACACAGTGTGTCAGTGAGTGTGTTAATATTAATCTGTGTTCTCTGTCAGTGTGTTAATATTACTGAGGACAGTGGGGGTGTTTTACACTTCACAGGGGGTATCTGACTGTGGGTCATGATATATACAGTGTGTCAGTGAGTGTGTTAATATTAATCTGTGTTCTCTGTCAGTGTGTTAATATTGCTGAGGACAGTGGGGGTGTTTTACACTTCACAGGGTTTATCTGACTGTGTGTCATGTTATACACAGTGTGTCAGTGAGTGTGTTAATATTAATCTGTGTTCTCTGTCAGTGTGTTAATATTACTGAGGACAGTGGGGGTGTTTTACACTTCACCGGGTGTATCTGACTGTGGGTCATGATATACGCAGTGTGTCAGTGAGTGTGTTAATATTTATCTGTGTTCTCTTTCAGTGTGTTAATATTCCTGAGGACAGTGGGGATGTTTTACACTTCACAGGGTGTATCTGACTGTGGGTCATGATATACACAGTGTGTCAGTGAGTGTGTTAATATTAATCTGTGTTCTCTGTCAGTGTGTTAATATTCCTGAGGACAGTGGGGATGTTTTACACTTCACAGGGTGTATCTAACTGTGGGTCATGATATACACAGTGTGTCAGTGAGTGTGTGAATATTAATCTGTGTTCTCTGTCAGTGTGTTAATATTACTGAGGACAGTGGGGGTGTTTTACACTTCACAGGGTGTATCTGACTGTGGGTCATGATGTACACAGTGTGTCAGTGAGTGTGTTAATATTAATCTGTGTTCTCTGTCAGTGTGTTAATATTACTGAGGACAGTGGGGGTGTTTTACACTTCACAGGGTGTATCTGACTGTGGGTCATGATGGACACAGTGTGTCAGTGAGTGTGTTAATATTAATCTGTGTTCTCTGTCAGTGTGTTAATATTACTGAGGACAGTGGGGGTGTTTTACACTTCACAGGGTTTATCTGACTGTGGGTCATGATATACACAGTGTGTCAGTGAGTGTGTTAATATTAATCTGTGTCCTCTGTCAGTGTGTTAATATTACTGAGGACAGTGGGGGTGTTTTACACTTCACAGGGTGTATCTGACTGTGGGTCATGATGTACACAGTGTGTCAGTGAGTGTGTTAATATTAATCTGTGTTCTCTGTCAGTGTGTTAATATTACTGAGGACAGTGGGGGTGTTTTACACTTCACAGGGTTTATCTGACTGTGGGTCATGATGTACATAGTGTGTCAGTGAGTGTGTTAATATTAATCTGTGTTCTCTGTCAGTGTGTTAATATTACTGAGGACAGTGGGGGTGTTTTACACTTCACAGGGTGTATCTAACTGTGGGTCATGATATACACAGTGTGTCAGTGAGTGTGTTAATATTAATCTGTGTTCTCTGTCAGTGTGTTAATTTTACTGAGGACATTGGGGATGTTTTACACTTCACAGGGTGTATCTGACTGTGGGTCATGATGTACACAGTGTGTCAGTGAGTGTGTTAATATTAATCTGTGTTCTCTGTCAGTGTGTTAATATTCCTGAGGACAGTGGGGATGTTTTACACTTCACAGGGTGTATCTGACTGTGGGTCATGATGTACACAGTGTGTCAGTGAGTGTGTTAATATTTATATGTGTTCTCTGTCAGTGTGTTAATATTCCTGAGGAAAGTGGGGGTGTTTTACACTTCACAGGGTGTATCTGACTGTGGGTCATGATATACACAGTGTGTCAGTGAGTGTGTTAATATTAATCTGTGTTCTCTGTCAGTGTGTTAATATTACTGAGGACAGTGGGGGTGTTTTACACTTCACAGGGGGTATCTGACTGTGGGTCATGATATATACAGTGTGTCAGTGAGTGTGTTAATATTAATCTGTGTTCTCTGTCAGTGTGTTAATATTGCTGAGGACAGTGGGGGTGTTTTACACTTCACAGGGTTTATCTGACTGTGGGTCATGTTATACACAGTGTGTCAGTGAGTGTGTTAATATTAATCTGTGTTCTCTGTCAGTGCGTTAATATTGCTGAGGACAGTGGGGGTGTTTTACACTTCACAGGGTGTATCTGACTGTGGGTCATGATATACACAGTGTGTCAGTGAGTGTGTTAATATTAATCTGTGTTCTCTGTCAGTGTGTTAATATTACTGAGGACAGTGGGGTGTTTTACACTTCACAGGGTGTATCTGACTGTGGGTCATGATATACACAGTGTGTCAGTGAGTGTGTTAATATTAATCTGTGTTCTCTGTCAGTGTGTTAATATTCCTGAGGACAGTGGGGGTGTTTTACACTTCACAGGGTGTATCTGACTGTGGGTCATGATGTACACAGTGTGTCAGTGAGTGTGTTAATATTTATCTGTGTTCTCTGTCAGTGTGTTAATATTCCTGAGGAAAGTGGGGGTGTTTTACACTTCACAGGGTGTATCTGACTGTGGGTCATGATGTACACAGTGTGTCAGTGAGTGTGTTAATATTAATCTGTGTTCTCTGTCAGTGTGTTAATATTACTGAGGACAGTGGGGGTGTTTTACACTTCATAGGGTGTATCTGACTGTGGGTCATGATATACACAATGTGTCAGTGAGTGTGTTAATATTAATCTGTGTTCTCTGTCAGTGTGTTAATATTCCTGAGGACAGTGGGGGTGTTTTACACTTCACAGGGTGTATCTGACTGTGGGTCATGATATACACAGTGTGTCAGTGAGTGTGTTAATATTTATCTGTGTTCTCTGTCAGTGTGTTAATATTCCTGAGGAAAGTGGGGGTGTTTTACACTTCACAGGGTGTATCTGACTGTGGGTCATGATATACACAGTGTGTCAGTGAGTGTGTTAATATTAATCTGTGTTCTCTGTCAGTGTGTTAATATTCCTGAGGACAGTGGGGGTGTTTTACACTTCACAGGGTGTATCTGACTGTGGGTCATGATATACACAGTGTGTCAGTGAGTGTGTTAATATTAATCTGTGTTCTCTGTCAGTGTGTTAATATTCCTGAGGAAAGTGGGGGTGTTTTACACTTCACAGGGTGTATCTGACTGTGGGTCATGATATACACAGTGTGTCAGTGAGTGTGTTAATATTAATCTGTGTTCTCTGTCAGTGTGTTAATATTCCTGAGGACAGTGGGGATGTTTTACACTTCACAGGGTGTATCTGACTGTGGGTCATGATGTACACAGTGTGTCAGTGAGTGTGTTAATATTTATCTGTGTTCTCTGTCAGTGTGTTAATATTCCTGAGGAAAGTGGGGGTGTTTTACACTTCACAGGGTGTATCTGACTGTGGGTCATGATATACACAGTGTGTCAGTGAGTGTGTTAATATTAATCTGTGTTCTCTGTCAGTGTGTTAATATTACTGAGGACAGTGGGGGTGTTTTACACTTCACAGGGGGTATCTGACTGTGGGTCATGATATATACAGTGTGTCAGTGAGTGTGTTAATATTAATCTGTGTTCTCTGTCAGTGTGTTAATATTGCTGAGGACAGTGGGGGTGTTTTACACTTCACAGGGTTTATCTGACTGTGGGTCATGTTATACACAGTGTGTCAGTGAGTGTGTTAATATTAATCTGTGTTCTCTGTCAGTGTGTTAATATTGCTGAGGACAGTGGGGGTGTTTTACACTTCACAGGGTGTATCTGACTGTGGGTCATGATATACACAGTGTGTCAGTGAGTGTGTTAATATTAATCTGTGTTCTCTGTCAGTGTGTTAATATTACTGAGGACAGTGGGGTGTTTTGCACTTCACAGGGTGTATCTGACTGTGGGTCATGATATACACAGTGTGTCAGTGAGTGTGTTAATATTAATCTGTGTTCTCTGTCAGTGTGTTAATATTCCTGAGGACAGTGGGGGTGTTTTACACTTCACAGGGTGTATCTGACTGCGGTCATGATGTACACAGTGTGTCAGTGAGTGTGTTAATATTTATCTGTGTTCTCTGTCAGTGTGTTAATATTCCTGAGGAAAGTGGGGGTGTTTTACACTTCACAGGGTGTATCTGACTGTGGGTCATGATATACACAGTGTGTCAGTGAGTGTGTTAATATTAATCTGTGTTCTCTGTCAGTGTGTTAATATTACTGAGGACAGTGGGGTGTTTTACACTTCACAGGGTGTATCTGACTGTGTGTCATGATATACACAGTGTGTCAGTGAGTGTGTTAATATTAATCTGTGTTCTCTGTCAGTGTGTTAATATTACTGAGGACAGTGGGGTGTTTTACACTTCACAGGGTGTATCTGACTGTTGTTCATGATATACACAGTGTGTCAGTGAGTGTGTTAATATTAATCTGTGTTCTCTGTCAGTGTGTTAATATTCCTGAGGACAGTGGGGGTGTTTTACACTTCACAGGGTGTATCTGACTGTAGGTCATGATGTACACAATGTGTCAGTGAGTGTGTTAATATTAATCTGTGTTCTCTGTCAGTGTGTTAATATTCCTGAGGACAGTGGGGGTGTTTTACACTTCACAGGGTGTATCTGACTGTGGGTCATGATATACACAGTGTGTCAGTGAGTGTGTTAATATTTATCTGTGTTCTCTGTCAGTGTGTTAATATTACTGAGGACAGTGGGGTGTTTTACACTTCACAGGGTGTATCTGACTGTGTGTCATGATATACACAGTGTGTCAGTGAGTGTGTTAATATTAATCTGTGTTCTCTGTCAGTGTGTTAATATTACTGAGGACAGTGGGGTGTTTTACACTTCACAGGGTGTATCTGACTGTGGGTCATGATATACACAGTGTGTCAGTGAGTGTGTTAATATTAATCTGTGTTCTCTGTCAGTGTGTTAATATTCCTGAGGACAGTGGGGATGTTTTACACTTCACAGGGTGTATCTGACTGTGGGTCATGATGTACACAATGTGTCAGTGAGTGTGTTAATATTAATCTGTGTTCTCTGTCAGTGTGTTAATATTCCTGAGGACAGTGGGGGTGTTTTACACTTCACAGGGTGTATCTGACTGTGGGTCATGATATACACAGTGTGTCAGTGAGTGTGTTAATATTTATCTGTGTTCTCTGTCAGTGTGTTAATATTCCTGAGGAAAGTGGGGGTGTTTTACACTTCACAGGGTGTATCTGACTGTGGGTCATGATATACACAGTGTGTCAGTGAGTGTGTTAATATTTATCTGTGTTCTCTGTCAGTGTGTTAATATTCCTGAGGACAGTGGGGATGTTTTACACTTCACAGGGTGTATCTGACTGTGGGTCATGATATACACAGTGTGTCAGTGAGTGTGTTAATATTAATCTGTGTTCTCTGTCAGTGTGTTAATATTACTGAGGACAGTGGGGGTGTTTTACACTTCACAGGGTGTATCTGACTGTGGGTCATGATGTACACAGTGTGTCAGTGAGTGTGTTAATATTAATCTGTGTTCTCTGTCAGTGTGTTAATATTACTGAGGACAGTGGGGGTGTTTTACACTTCACAGGGTGTATCTGACTGTGGGTCATGATATACACAGTGCGTCAGTGAGTGTGTTAATATTAATCTGTGTTCTCTGTCAGTGTGTTAATATTACTGAGGACAGTGGGGGTGTTTTACACTTCGCAGGGTGTATCTGACTGTGGGTCATGATATACACAGTGTGTCAGTGAGTGTGTTAACATTAATCTGTGTTCTCTGTCAGTGTGTTAATATTACTGAGGACAGTGGGGATGTTTTACACTTCACAGGGTGTATCTGACTGTGGTTCATGATATACACAGTGTGTCAGTGAGTGTGTTAATATTAATCTGTGTTCTCTGTCAGTGTGTTAATATTCCTGAGGACAGTGGGGATGTTTTACACTTCACAGGGTGAATCTGACTGTGGGTCATGATATACACAGTGTGTCAGTGAGTGTGTTAATATTAATCTGTGTTCTCTGTCAGTGTGTTAATATTACTGAGGACAGTGGGGATGTTTTACACTTCACAGGGTGTATCTGACTGTGGGTCATGATATACACAGTGTGTCAGTGAGTGTGTTAATATTAATCTGTGTTCTCTGTCAGTGTTTTAATATTACTGAGGACAGTGGGGGTGTTTTACACTTCACAGGGTGTATCTGACTGTGGGTCATGATGGACACAGTGTGTCAGTGAGTGTGTTAATATTAATCTGTGTTCTCTGTCAGTGTGTTAATATTACTGAGGACAGTGGGGGTGTTTTACACTTCACAGGGTGTATCTGACTGTGGGTCATGATATACACAGTGTGTCAGTGAGTGTGTTAATATTAATCTGTGTTCTCAGTCAGTGTGTTAATATTACTGAGGACAGTAGGGGTGTTTTACACTTCACAGGGTTTATCTGACTGTGGGTCATGATATACACAGTGTGTCAGTGAGTGTGTTAATATTAATCTGTGTTCTCTGTCAGTGTGTTAATATTACTGAGGACAGTGGGGGTGTTTTACACTTCACAGGGTTTATCTGACTGTGGGTCATGATATACACAGTGTGTCAGTGAGTGTGTTAATATTAATCTGTGTTCTCTGTCAGTGTGTTAATATTCCTGAGGACAGTGGGGATGTTTTACACTTCACAGGGTGTATCTGACTGTGGGTCATGATATACACAGTGTGTCAGTGAGTGTGTTAATATTAATCTGTGTTCTCTGTCAGTGTGTTAATATTACTGAGGACAGTGGGGGTGTTTTACACTTCACAGGGTGTATCTGACTGTGGGTCATGACATACACAGTGTGTCAGTGAGTGTGTTAATATTAATCTGTGTTCTCTGTCAGTGTGTTAATATTCCTGAGGACAGTGGGGGTGTTTTACACTTCACCGGGTGTATCTGACTGTGGGTCATGATATACACAGTGTGTCAGTGAGTGTGTTAATATTAATCTGTGTTCTCTGTCAGTGTGTTAATATTACTGAGGACAGTGGGGATGTTTTACACTTCACAGGGTGTATCTGACTCTGGGTCATGATTTACACAGTGTGTCAGTGAGTGTGTTAATATTAATCTGTGTTCTCTGTCAGTGTGTTAATATTCCTGAAGACAGTGGGGGTGTTTTACACTTCACAGGGTGTATCTGACTGTGGGTCATGATGTACACAGTGTGTAAGTGAGTGTGTTAATATTAATCTGTGTTCTCTGTCAGTGTGTTAATATTCCTGAGGACAGTGGGGATGTTTTACACTTCACAGGGTGTATCTAACTGTGGGTCATGATATACACAGTGTGTCAGTGAGTGTGTTAATATTAATCTGTGTTCTCTGTCAGTGTGTTAATATTACTGAGGACAGTGGGGGTGTTTTACACTTCACAGGGTTTATCTGACTGTAGGTCATGATATACACAGTGTGTCAGTGAGTGTGTTAATATTAATCTGTGTTCTCTGTCAGTGTGTTAATATTTCTGAGGACAGTGGGGGTGTTTTTCCACTTCACAGGGTGTATCTGACTGTGGGTCATGATGTACACAGTGTGTCAGTGAGTGTGTGAATATTAATCTGTGTTCTCTGTCAGTGTGTTAATATTACTGAGGACAGTGGGGGTGTTTTACACTTCACAGGGTGTATCTGACTGTGGGTCATGATATACACAGTGTGTCAGTGAGTGTGTTAATATTAATCTGTGTCCTCTGTCAGTGTGTTAATATTACTGAGGACAGTGGGGGTGTTTTACACTTCACAGGGTTTATCTGACTGTGGGTCATGATGGACACAGTGTGTCAGTGTGTGTGTTAATATTAATCTGTGTTCTCTGTCAGTGTGTTAATATTACTGAGGACAGTGGGGTGTTTTACACTTCACAGGGTGTATCTGACTGTGGGTCATGATATACACAGTGTGTCAGTGAGTGTGTTAATATTAATCTGTGTTCTCTGTCAGTGTGTTAATATTCCTGAGGACAGTGGGGGTGTTTTACACTTCACCGGGTGTATCTGACTGTGGGTCATGATATACACAGTGTGTCAGTGAGTGTGTTAATATTAATCTGTGTTCTCTGTCAGTGTGTTAATATTACTGAGGACAGTGGGGATGTTTTACACTTCACAGGGTGTATCTGACTGTGGGTCATGATTTACACAGTGTGTCAGTGAGTGTGTTAATATTAATCTGTGTTCTCTGTCAGTGTGTTAATATTCCTGAAGACAGTGGGGGTGTTTTACACTTCACAGGGTGTATCTGACTGTGGGTCATGATGTACACAGTGTGTCAGTGAGTGTGTTAATATTAATCTGTGTTCTCTGTCAGTGTGTTAATATTACTGAGGACAGTGGGGGTGTTTTACACTTCACATGGTGTATCTGACTGTGGGTCATGATGTACACAGTGTGTCAGTGAGTGTGTTAATATTAATCTGTGTTCTCTGTCAGTGTGTTAATATTCCTGAGGACAGTGGGGATGTTTTACACTTCACAGGGTGTATCTAACTGTGGTTCATGATATACACAGTGTGTCAGTGAGTGTGTGAATATTAATCTGTGTTCTCTGTCAGTGTGTTAATATTACTGAGGACAGTGGGGGTGTTTTACACTTCACAGGGTGTATCTGACTGTGGGTCATGATATACACAGTGTGTCAGTGAGTGTGTTAATATTAATCTGTGTCCTCTGTCAGTGTGTTAATATTACTGAGGACAGTGGGGGTGTTTTACACTTCACAGGGTTTATCTGACTGTGGGTCATGATGGACACAGTGTGTCAGTGAGTGTGTTAATATTAATCTGTGTTCTCTGTCAGTGTGTTAATATTACTCAGGACAGTGGGGGTGTTTTACACTTCACAGGGTTTATCTGACTGTGGGTCATGATATACACAGTGTGTCAGTGAGTGTGTTAATATTAATCTGTGTCCTCTGTCAGTGTGTTAATATTACTGAGGACAGTGGGGGTGTTTTACACTTCACAGGGTGTATCTGACTGTGGGTCATGATGTACACAGTGTGTCAGTGAGTGTGTTAATATTAATCTGTGTTCTCTGTCAGTGTGTTAATATTACTGAGGACAGTGGGGGTGTTTTACACTTCACAGGGTTTATCTCACTGTGGGTCATGCTGTACATAGTGTGTCAGTGAGTGTGTTAATATTAATCTGTGTTCTCTGTCAGTGTGTTAATATTACTGAGGACAGTGGGGGTGTTTTACACTTCACAGGGTGTATCTAACTGTGGGTCATGATATACACAGTGTGTCAGTGAGTGTGTTAATATTAATCTGTGTTCTCTGTCAGTGTGTTAATTTTACTGAGGACAGTGGGGATGTTTTACACTTCACAGGGTGTATCTGACTGTGGGTCATGATGTACACAGTGTGTCAGTGAGTGTGTTAATATTAATCTGTGTTCTCTGTCAGTGTGTTAATATTCCTGAGGACAGTGGGGATGTTTTACACTTCACAGGGTGTATCTGACTGAGGGTCATGATGTACACAGTGTGTCAGTGAGTGTGTTAATATTTATCTGTGTTCTCTGTCAGTGTGTTAATATTCCTGAGGAAAGTGGGGGTGTTTTACACTTCACAGGGTGTATCTGACTGTGGGTCATGATTTTCACAGTGTGTCAGTGTGTGTGTTAATATTAATCTGTGTTCTCTGTCAGTGTGTTAATATTACTGAGGACAGTGGGGTGTTTTACACTTCACAGGGTGTATCTGACTGTGGGTCATGATATACACAGTGTGTCAGTGAGTGTGTTAATATTAATCTGTGTTCTCTGTCAGTGTGTTAATATTCCTGAGGACAGTGGGAGTGTTTTACACTTCACAGGGTTTATCTGACTGTGGGTCATGATGTTCACAGTGTGTCAGTGAGTGTGTTAATATTAATCTGTGTTCTCTGTCAGTGTGTTAATATTGCTGAGGACAGTGGGGGTGTTTTACACTTCACAGGGTGTATCTGACTGTGGGTCATGATATACACAGTGTGTCAGTGAGTGTGTTAATATTAATCTGTGTTCTCTGTCAGTGTGTTAATATTACTGAGGACAGTGGGGGTGTTTTACACTTCGCAGGGTGTATCTGACTGTGGGTCATGATATACACAGTGTGTCAGTGAGTGTGTTAATATTAATCTGTGTTCTCTGTCAGTGTGTTAATATTACTGAGGACAGTGGGGGTGTTTTACACTTCACAGGGTGTATCTGACTGTGGATCATGATGTACACAGTGTGTCAGTGAGTGTGTTAATATTAATCTGTGTTCTCTGTCAGTGTGTTAATATTCCTGAGGACAGTGGGGGTGTTTTACACTTCACAGGGTGTATCTGACTGTGGGTCATGATATACACAGTGTGTCAGTGAGTGTGTTAATATTAATCTGTGTTCTCAGTCAGTGTGTTAATATTACTGAGGACAGTGGGGGTGTTTTACACTTCACAGGGTTTATCTGACTGTGGGTCATGATATACACAGTGTGTCAGTGAGTGTGTTAATATTAATCTGTGTTCTCTGTCAGTGTGTTAATATTACTGAGGACAGTGGGGGTGTTTTACAATTCACAGGGTTTATCTGACTGTGGGTCATGATATACACAGTGTGTCAGTGAGTGTGTTAATATTAATCTGTGTTCTCTGTCAGTGTGTTAATATTCCTGAGGACAGTGGGGATGTTTTACACTTCACAGGGTGTATCTGACTGTGGGTCATGATATACACAGTGTGTCAGTGAGTGTGTTAATATTAATCTGTGTTCTCTGTCAGTGTGTTAATATTACTGAGGACAGTGGGGATGTTTTACACTTCGCAGGGTGTATCTGACTCTGGGTCATGATTTACACAGTGTGTCAGTGAGTGTGTTAATATTAATCTGTGTTCTCTGTCAGTGTGTTAATATTCCTGAAGACAGTGGGGGTGTTTTACACTTCACAGGGTGTATCTGACTGTGGGTCATGATGTACACAGTGTGTCAGTGAGTGTGTTAATATTAATCTGTGTTCTCTGTCAGTGTGTTAATATTACTGAGGACAGTGGGGGTGTTTTACACTTCACATGGTGTATCTGACTGTGGGTCATGATGTACACAGTGTGTCAGTGAGTGTGTTAATATTAATCTGTGTTCTCTGTCAGTGTGTTAATATTCCTGAGGACAGTGGGGATGTTTTACACTTCACAGGGTGTATCTAACTGTGGGTCATGATATACACAGTGTGTCAGTGAGTGTGTGAATATTAATCTGTGTTCTCTGTCAGTGTGTTAATATTACTGAGGACAGTGGGCGTGTTTTACACTTCACATGGTGTATCTGACAGTGGGTCATGATATACACAGTGTGTCAGTGAGTGTGTTAATATTAATCTGTGTCCTCTGTCAGTGTGTTAATATTACTGAGGACAGTGGGGGTGTTTTACACTTCACAGGGTGTATCTGACTGTGGGTCATGATGTACACAGTGTGTCAGTGAGTGTGTTAATATTAATCTGTGTTCTCTGTCAGTGTGTTAATATTACTGAGGAAAGTGGGGGTGTTTTACACTTCACAGGGTGTATCTGACTGTGGGTCATGATGTACATAGTGTGTCAGTGAGTGTGTTAATATTAATCTGTGTTCTCTGTCAGTGTGTTAATATTACTGAAGACAGGTGGGGTGTTTTACACTTCACAGGGTGTATCTGACTCTGGGTCATGATGTACACAGTGTGTCAGTGAGTGTGTTAATATTAATCTGTGTTCTCTGTCAGTGTGTTAATATTGCTGAGGACAGTGGGGGTGTTTTACACTTCACAGGGTGTATCTGACTGTGGGTCATGATGTACACAGTGTGTCAGTGAGTGTGTTAATATTAATCTGTGTTCTCTGTCAGTGTGTTAATATTACTGAGGACAGTGGGTGTGTTTTACACTTCACAGGGTGTATCTGACTGTGGGTCATGATGTACACAGTGTGTCAGTGAGTGTGTTAATATTAATCTGTGTTCTCTGTCAGTGTGTTAATGTTCCTGAGGACAGTGGGGGTGTTTTACACTTCACAGGGTGTATCTGACTGTGGGTCATGATATACACAGTGTGTCAGTGAGTGTGTTAATATTAATCTGTGTTCTCTGTCAGTGTGTTAATGTTCCTGAGGACAGTGGGGGTGTTTTACACTTCACAGGGTGTATCTGACTGTGGGTCATGATATACACAGTGTGTCAGTGAGTGTGTTAATATTAATCTGTGTTCTCTGTCAGTGTGTTAATATTACTGAGGAAAGTGGGGGTGTTTTACACTTCACAGGGTGTATCTGACTGTGGGTCATGATGTACACAGTGTGTCAGTGAGTGTGTTAATATTAATCTGTGTTCTCTGTCAGTGTGTTAATATTACTGAGGACAGTGGGGGTGTTTTACACTTCACAGGGTGTATCTAACTGTGGGTCATGATATACACAGTGTGTCAGTGAGTGTGTTAATATTAATCTGTGTTCTCTGTCAGTGTGTTAATATTCCTGAGGACAGTGGGGGTGTTTTACACTTCACAGGGTGTATCTGACTGTGGGTCATGATATACACAGTGTGTCAGTGAGTGTGTTAATATTAATCTGTGTTCTCTGTCAGTGTGTTAATATTACTGAGGACAGTGGGGGTGTTTTACACTTCACAGGGTTTATCTGACTGTGGGTCATGATATACACAGTGTGTCAGTGAGTGTGTTAATATTAATCTGTGTTCTGTGTCAGTGTGTTAATATTCCTGAGGACAGTGGGGATGTTTTACACTTCACAGGGTGTATCTGACTCTGGGTCATGATGTACACAGTGTGTCAGTGAGTGTGTTAATATTAATCTGTGTTCTCTGTCAGTGTGTTAATATTACTGAGGACAGTGGGGGTGTTTTACACTTCACAGGGTGTATCTGACTGTGGGTCATG
Organism: Heterodontus francisci; assembly: GCF_036365525.1. Classification (NCBI taxonomy): domain Eukaryota; kingdom Metazoa; phylum Chordata; class Chondrichthyes; order Heterodontiformes; family Heterodontidae; genus Heterodontus; species Heterodontus francisci. Next base: position 1,527,676 of record NW_027140186.1, read on the forward strand.
ATGTACACAGTGTGTCAGTGAGTGTGTTAATATTAATCTGTGTTCTCTGTCAGTGTGTTAATATTACTGAGGACAGTGGGGGTGTTTTACACTTCACAGGGTGTATCTGACTGTGGGTCATGATATACACAGTGTGTCAGTGAGTGTGTTAATATTAATCTGTGTTCTCTGTCAGTATGTTAATATTCCTGAGGACAGTGGGTGTGTTTTACACTTCACAGGGTGTATCTGACTATGGGTCATGATGTACACAGTGTGTCAGTGAGTGTGTTAATATTAATCTGTGTTCTCTGTCAGTGTGTTAATATTACTGAGGACAGTGGGGTGTTTTACACTTCAGAGGGTGTATCTGACTGTGGGTCATGATATACACAGTGTGTCAGTGAGTGTGTTAATATTAATCTGTGTTCTCTGTTAGTGTGTTAATTTTACTGAGGACAATGGGGATGTTTTACACTTCACAGGGTGTATCTGACTGTGGGTCATGATGTACACAGTGTGTCAGTGAGTGTGTTAATATTAATCTGTGTTCTCTGTCAGTGTGTTAATATTCCTGAGGACAGTGGGGATGTTTTACACTTCACAGGGTGTATCTGACTGTGGGTCATGATGTACACAGTGTGTCAGTGAGTGTGTTAATATTTATCTGTGTTCTCTGTCAGTGTGTTAATATTCCTGAGGAAAGTGGGGGTGTTTTACACTTCACAGGGTGTATCTGACTGTGGGTCATGATTTTCACAGTGTGTCAGTGAGTGTGTTAATATTAATCTGTGTTCTCTGTCAGTGTGTTAATATTACTGAGGACAGTGGGGTGTTTTACACTTCACAGGGTGTATCTGACTGTGGGTCATGATATACACAGTGTGTCAGTGAGTGTGTTAATATTAATCTGTGTTCTCTGTAAGTGTGTTAATATTACTGAGGACAGTGGGGTGTTTTACACTTCACAGGGTGTATCTGACTGTGGGTCATGATATACACAGTGTGTCAGTGAGTGTGTTAATATTAATCTGTGTTCTCTGTCAGTGTGTTAATATTGCTGAGGACAGTGGGGGTGTTTTACACTTCACAGGGTGTATCTGACTGTGGGTCATGATGTACACAGTGTGTCAGTGAGTGTGTTAATATTAATCTGTGTTCTCTGTCAGTGTGTTAATATTACTGAGGACAGTGGGTGTGTTTTACACTTCACAGGGTGTATCTGACTGTGGGTCATGATGTACACAGTGTGTCAGTGAGTGTGTTAATATTAATCTGTGTTCTCTGTCAGTGTGTTAATGTTCCTGAGGACAGTGGGGGTGTTTTACACTTCACAGGGTGTATCTGACTGTGGGTCATGATATACACAGTGTGTCAGTGAGTGTGTTAATATTAATCTGTGTTCTCTGTCAGTGTGTTAATGTTCCTGAGGACAGTGGGGGTGTTTTACACTTCACAGGGTGTATCTGACTGTGGGTCATGATATACACAGTGTGTCAGTGAGTGTGTTAATATTAATCTGTGTTCTCTGTCAGTGTGTTAATATTACTGAGGAAAGTGGGGGTGTTTTACACTTCACAGGGTGTATCTGACTGTGGGTCATGATGTACACAGTGTGTCAGTGAGTGTGTTAATATTAATCTGTGTTCTCTGTCAGTGTGTTAATATTACTGAGGACAGTGGGGGTGTTTTACACTTCACAGGGTGTATCTAACTGTGGGTCATGATATACACAGTGTGTCAGTGAGTGTGTTAATATTAATCTGTGTTCTCTGTCAGTGTGTTAATATTCCTGAGGACAGTGGGGGTGTTTTACACTTCACAGGGTGTATCTGACTGTGGGTCATGATATACACAGTGTGTCAGTGAGTGTGTTAATATTAATCTGTGTTCTCTGTCAGTGTGTTAATATTACTGAGGAAAGTGGGGGTGTTTTACACTTCACAGGGTGTATCTGACTGTGGGTCATGATGTACACAGTGTGTCAGTGAGTGTGTTAATATTAATCTGTGTTCTCTGTCAGTGTGTTAATATTACTGAGGACAGTGGGGGTGTTTTACACTTCACAGGGTGTATCTAACTGTGGGTCATGATATACACAGTGTGTCAGTGAGTGTGTTAATATTAATCTGTGTTCTCTGTCAGTGTGTTAATATTCCTGAGGACAGTGGGGGTGTTTTACACTTCACAGGGTGTATCTGACTGTGGGTCATGATATACACAGTGTGTCAGTGAGTGTGTTAATATTAATCTGTGTTCTCTGTCAGTGTGTTAATATTACTGAGGACAGTGGGGGTGTTTTACACTTCACAGGGTTTATCTGACTGTGGGTCATGATATACACAGTGTGTCAGTGAGTGTGTTAATATTAATCTGTGTTCTGTGCCAGTGTGTTAATATTCCTGAGGACAGTGGGGATGTTTTACACTTCACAGGGTGTATCTGACTCTGGGTCATGATGTACACAGTGTGTCAGTGAGTGTGTTAATATTAATCTGTGTTCTCTGTCAGTGTGTTAATATTCCTGAGGACAGTGGGGGTGTTTTACACTTCACAGGGTGTATCTGACTGTGGGTCATGATGTACACAGTGTGTCAGTGAGTGTGTTAATATTAATCTGTGTTCTCTGTCAGTGTGTTAATATTACTGAGGACAGTGGGGGTGTTTTACACTTCACAGGGTGTATCTGACTGTGGGTCATGATATACACAGTGTGTCAGTGAGTGTGTTAATATTAATCTGTGTTCTCTGTCAGTATGTTAATATTCCTGAGGACAGTGGGTGTGTTTTACACTTCACAGGGTGTATCTGACTATGGGTCATGATGTACACAGTGTGTCAGTGAGTGTGTTAATATTAATCTGTGTTCTCTGTCAGTGTGTTAATATTACTGAGGACAGTGGGGTGTTTTACACTTCACAGGGTGTATCTGACTGTGGGTCATGATATACACAGTGTGTCAGTGAGTGTGTTAATATTAATCTGTGTTCTCTGTTAGTGTGTTAATTTTACTGAGGACAGTGGGGATGTTTTACACTTCACAGGGTGTATCTGACTGTGGGTCATGATGTACACAGTGTGTCAGTGAGTGTGTTAATATTAATCTGTGTTCTCTGTCAGTGTGTTAATATTCCTGAGGACAGTGGGGATGTTTTACACTTCACAGGGTGTATCTGACTGTGGGTCATGATGTACACAGTGTGTCAGTGAGTGTGTTAATATTTATCTGTGTTCTCTGTCAGTGTGTTAATATTTCTGAGGAAAGTGGGGGTGTTTTACACTTCACAGGGTGTATCTGACTGTGGGTCATGATTTTCACAGTGTGTCAGTGAGTGTGTTAATATTAATCTGTGTTCTCTGTCAGTGTGTTAATATTACTGAGGACAGTGGGGTGTTTTACACTTCACAGGGTGTATCTGACTGTGGGTCATGATATACACAGTGTGTCAGTGAGTGTGTTAATATTAATCTGTGTTCTCTGTCAGTGTGTTAATATTACTGAGGACAGTGGGGTGTTTGACACTTCACAGGGTGTATCTGACTGTGGGTCATGATATACACAGTGTGTCAGTGAGTGTGTTAATATTAATCTGTGTTCTCTGTCAGTGTGTTAATATTACTGAGGACAGTGGGGTGTTTTACACTTCACAGGGTGTATCTGACTGTGGGTCATGATATACACAGTGTGTCAGTGAGTGTGTTAATATTAATCTGTGTTCTCTGTCAGTGTGTTAATATTCCTGAGGACAGTGGGGGTGTTTTACACTTCACAGGGTGTATCTGACTGTGGGTCATGATGTACACAATGTGTCAGTGAGTGTGTTAATATTAATCTGTGTTCTCTGTCAGTGTGTTAATATTCCTGAGGACAGTGGGGATGTTTTACACTTCACAGGGTGTATCTGACTGTGGGTCATGATATACACAGTGTGTCAGTGAGTGTGTGAATATTCATCTGTGTTCTCTGTCAGTGTGTTAATATTCCTGAGGACAGTGGGGGTGTTTTACACTTCACAGGGTTTATCTGACTGTGGGTCATGATGTACACAGTGTGTCAGTGAGTGTGTTAATATTAATCTGTGTTCTCTGTCAGTGTGTTAATATTGCTGAGGACAGTGGGGGGTGTTTTACACTTCACAGGGTGTATCTGACTGTGGGTCATGATATACACAGTGTGTCAGTGAGTGTGTTAATATTAATCTGTGTTCTCAGTCAGTGTGTTAATATTACTGAGGACAGTGGGGGTGTTTTACACTTCACAGGGTGTATCTGACTGTGGGTCATGATATACACAGTGTGTCAGTGAGTGTGTTAATATTAATCTGTGTTCTCTGTCAGTGTGTTAATATTACTGAGTACAGTGGGGGTGTTTTACACTTCGCAGGGTGTATCTGACTGTGGGTCATGATATACACAGTGTGGCAGTGAGTGTGTTAATATTAATCTGTGTTCTCTGTCAGTGTGTTAATATTACTGAGGACAGTGGGGGTGTTTTACACTTCACAGGGTGTATCTGACTGTGGATCATGATGTACACAGTGTGTCAGTGGGTGTGTTAATATTAATCTGTGTTCTCTGTCAGTGTGTTAATATTCCTGAGGACAGTGGGGGTGTTTTACACTTCACAGGGTGTATCTGACTGTGGGTCATGATATACACAGTGTGTCAGTGAGTGTGTTAATATTAATCTGTGTTCTCAGTCAGTGTGTTAATATTACTGAGGACAGTGGGGGTGTTTTACACTTCACAGGGTTTATCTGACTGTGGGTCATGATATACACAGTGTGTCAGTGAGTGTGTTAATATTAATCTGTGTTCTCTGTCAGTGTGTTAATATTACTGAGGACAGTGGGGGTGTTTTACACTTTACAGGGTTTATCTGACTGTGGGTCATGATATACACAGTGTGTCAGTGAGTGTGTTAATATTAATCTGTGTTCTCTGTCAGTGTGTTAATATTCCTGAGGACAGTGGGGATGTTTTACACTTCACAGGGTGTATCTGACTGTGGGTCATGATATACACAGTGTGTCAGTGAGTGTGTTAATATTAATCTGTGTTCTCTGTCAGTGTGTTAATATTACTGAGGACAGTGGGGGTGTTTTACACTTCACAGGGTGTATCTGACTGTGGGTCATGACATACACAGTGTGTCAGTGAGTGTGTTAATATTAATCTGTGTTCTCTGTCAGTGTGTTAATATTCCTGAGGACAGTGGGGGTGTTTTACACTTCACCGGGTGTATCTGACTGTGGGTCATGATATACACAGTGTGTCAGTGAGTGTGTTAATATTAATCTGTGTTCTCTGTCAGTGTGTTAATATTACTGAGGACAGTGGGGATGTTTTACACTTCACAGGGTGTATCTGACTGTGGGTCATGATTTTCACAGTGTGTCAGTGAGTGTGTTAATATTAATCTGTGTTCTCTGTCAGTGTGTTAATATTACTGAGGACAGTGGGGTGTTTTACACTTCACAGGGTGTATCTGACTGTGGGTCATGATATACACAGTGTGTCAGTGAGTGTGTTAATATTAATCTGTGTTCTCTGTAAGTGTGTTAATATTACTGAGGACAGTGGGGTGTTTTACACTTCACAGGGTGTATCTGACTGTGGGTCATGATATACACAGTGTGTCAGTGAGTGTGTTAATATTAATCTGTGTTCTCTGTCAGTGTGTTAATATTGCTGAGGACAGTGGGGGTGTTTTACACTTCACAGGGTGTATCTGACTGTGGGTCATGATGTACACAGTGTGTCAGTGAGTGTGTTAATATTAATCTGTGTTCTCTGTCAGTGTGTTAATATTACTGAGGACAGTGGGTGTGTTTTACACTTCACAGGGTGTATCTGACTGTGGGTCATGATGTACACAGTGTGTCAGTGAGTGTGTTAATATTAATCTGTGTTCTCTGTCAGTGTGTTAATGTTCCTGAGGACAGTGGGGGTGTTTTACACTTCACAGGGTGTATCTGACTGTGGGTCATGATATACACAGTGTGTCAGTGAGTGTGTTAATATTAATCTGTGTTCTCTGTCAGTGTGTTAATGTTCCTGAGGACAGTGGGGGTGTTTTACACTTCACAGGGTGTATCTGACTGTGGGTCATGATATACACAGTGTGTCAGTGAGTGTGTTAATATTAATCTGTGTTCTCTGTCAGTGTGTTAATATTACTGAGGAAAGTGGGGGTGTTTTACACTTCACAGTGTGTATCTGACTGTGGGTCATGATGTACACAGTGTGTCAGTGAGTGTGTTAATATTAATCTGTGTTCTCTGTCAGTGTGTTAATATTACTGAGGACAGTGGGGGTGTTTTACACTTCACAGGGTGTATCTAACTGTGGGTCATGATATACACAGTGTGTCAGTGAGTGTGTTAATATTAATCTGTGTTCTCTGTCAGTGTGTTAATATTCCTGAGGACAGTGGGGGTGTTTTACACTTCGCAGGGTGTATCTGACTGTGGGTCATGATATACACAGTGTGGCAGTGAGTGTGTTAATATTAATCTGTGTTCTCTGTCAGTGTGTTAATATTACTGAGGACAGTGGGGGTGTTTTACACTTCACAGGGTGTATCTGACTGTGGATCATGATGTACACAGTGTGTCAGTGGGTGTGTTAATATTAATCTGTGTTCTCTGTCAGTGTGTTAATATTCCTGAGGACAGTGGGGGTGTTTTACACTTCACAGGGTGTATCTGACTGTGGGTCATGATATACACAGTGTGTCAGTGAGTGTGTTAATATTAATCTGTGTTCTCAGTCAGTGTGTTAATATTACTGAGGACAGTGGGGGTGTTTTACACTTCACAGGGTTTATCTGACTGTGGGTCATGATATACACAGTGTGTCAGTGAGTGTGTTAATATTAATCTGTGTTCTCTGTCAGTGTGTTAATATTACTGAGGACAGTGGGGGTGTTTTACACTTCACAGGGTTTATCTGACTGTGGGTCATGATATACACAGTGTGTCAGTGAGTGTGTTAATATTAATCTGTGTTCTCTGTCAGTGTGTTAATATTACTGAGGACAGTGGGGGTGTTTTACACTTTACAGGGTTTATCTGACTGTGGGTCATGATATACACAGTGTGTCAGTGAGTGTGTTAATATTAATCTGTGTTCTCTGTCAGTGTGTTAATATTCCTGAGGACAGTGGGGATGTTTTACACTTCACAGGGTGTATCTGACTGTGGGTCATGATATACACAGTGTGTCAGTGAGTGTGTTAATATTAATCTGTGTTCTCTGTCAGTGTGTTAATATTACTGAGGACAGTGGGGGTGTTTTACACTTCACAGGGTGTATCTGACTGTGGGTCATGACATACACAGTGTGTCAGTGAGTGTGTTAATATTAATCTGTGTTCTCTGTCAGTGTGTTAATATTCCTGAGGACAGTGGGGGTGTTTTACACTTCACCGGGTGTATCTGACTGTGGGTCATGATATACACAGTGTGTCAGTGAGTGTGTTAATATTAATCTGTGTTCTCTGTCAGTGTGTTAATATTACTGAGGACAGTGGGGATGTTTTACACTTCACAGGGTGTATCTGACTGTGGGTCATGATTTTCACAGTGTGTCAGTGAGTGTGTTAATATTAATCTGTGTTCTCTGTCAGTGTGTTAATATTACTGAGGACAGTGGGGTGTTTTACACTTCACAGGGTGTATCTGACTGTGGGTCATGATATACACAGTGTGTCAGTGAGTGTGTTAATATTAATCTGTGTTCTCTGTAAGTGTGTTAATATTACTGAGGACAGTGGGGTGTTTTACACTTCACAGGGTGTATCTGACTGTGGGTCATGATATACACAGTGTGTCAGTGAGTGTGTTAATATTAATCTGTGTTCTCTGTCAGTGTGTTAATATTGCTGAGGACAGTGGGGGTGTTTTACACTTCACAGGGTGTATCTGACTGTGGGTCATGATGTACACAGTGTGTCAGTGAGTGTGTTAATATTAATCTGTGTTCTCTGTCAGTGTGTTAATATTACTGAGGACAGTGGGTGTGTTTTACACTTCACAGGGTGTATCTGACTGTGGGTCATGATGTACACAGTGTGTCAGTGAGTGTGTTAATATTAATCTGTGTTCTCTGTCAGTGTGTTAATGTTCCTGAGGACAGTGGGGGTGTTTTACACTTCACAGGGTGTATCTGACTGTGGGTCATGATATACACAGTGTGTCAGTGAGTGTGTTAATATTAATCTGTGTTCTCTGTCAGTGTGTTAATGTTCCTGAGGACAGTGGGGGTGTTTTACACTTCACAGGGTGTATCTGACTGTGGGTCATGATATACACAGTGTGTCAGTGAGTGTGTTAATATTAATCTGTGTTCTCTGTCAGTGTGTTAATATTACTGAGGAAAGTGGGGGTGTTTTACACTTCACAGTGTGTATCTGACTGTGGGTCATGATGTACACAGTGTGTCAGTGAGTGTGTTAATATTAATCTGTGTTCTCTGTCAGTGTGTGAATATTACTGAGGACAGTGGGGGTGTTTTACACTTCACAGGGTGTATCTAACTGTGGGTCATGATATACACAGTGTGTCAGTGAGTGTGTTAATATTAATCTGTGTTCTCTGTCAGTGTGTTAATATTCCTGAGGACAGTGGGGGTGTTTTACACTTCGCAGGGTGTATCTGACTGTGGGTCATGATATACACAGTGTGGCAGTGAGTGTGTTAATATTAATCTGTGTTCTCTGTCAGTGTGTTAATATTACTGAGGACAGTGGGGGTGTTTTACACTTCACAGGGTGTATCTGACTGTGGATCATGATGTACACAGTGTGTCAGTGGGTGTGTTAATATTAATCTGTGTTCTCTGTCAGTGTGTTAATATTCCTGAGGACAGTGGGGGTGTTTTACACTTCACAGGGTGTATCTGACTGTGGGTCATGATATACACAGTGTGTCAGTGAGTGTGTTAATATTAATCTGTGTTCTCAGTCAGTGTGTTAATATTACTGAGGACAGTGGGGGTGTTTTACACTTCACAGGGTTTATCTGACTGTGGGTCATGATATACACAGTGTGTCAGTGAGTGTGTTAATATTAATCTGTGTTCTCTGTCAGTGTGTTAATATTACTGAGGACAGTGGGGGTGTTTTACACTTTACAGGGTTTATCTGACTGTGGGTCATGATATACACAGTGTGTCAGTGAATGTGTTAATATTAATCTGTGTTCTCTGTCAGTGTGTTAATATTCCTGAGGACAGTGGGGATGTTTTACACTTCACAGGGTGTATCTGACTGTGGGTCATGATATACACAGTGTGTCAGTGAGTGTGTTAATATTAATCTGTGTTCTCTGTCAGTGTGTTAATATTACTGAGGACAGTGGGGGTGTTTTACACTTCACAGGGTGTATCTGACTGTGGGTCATGACATACACAGTGTGTCAGTGAGTGTGTTAATATTAATCTGTGTTCTCTGTCAGTGTGTTAATATTCCTGAGGACAGTGGGGGTGTTTTACACTTCACCGGGTGTATCTGACTGTGGGTCATGATATACACAGTGTGTCAGTGAGTGTGTTAATATTAATCTGTGTTCTCTGTCAGTGTGTTAATATTACTGAGGACAGTGGGGATGTTTTACACTTCACAGGGTGTATCTGACTGTGGGTCATGATTTTCACAGTGTGTCAGTGAGTGTGTTAATATTAATCTGTGTTCTCTGTCAGTGTGTTAATATTACTGAGGACAGTGGGGTGTTTTACACTTCACAGGGTGTATCTGACTGTGGGTCATGATATACACAGTGTGTCAGTGAGTGTGTTAATATTAATCTGTGTTCTCTGTAAGTGTGTTAATATTACTGAGGACAGTGGGGTGTTTTACACTTCACAGGGTGTATCTGACTGTGGGTCATGATATACACAGTGTGTCAGTGAGTGTGTTAATATTAATCTGTGTTCTCTGTCAGTGTGTTAATATTGCTGAGGACAGTGGGGGTGTTTTACACTTCACAGGGTGTATCTGACTGTGGGTCATGATGTACACAGTGTGTCAGTGAGTGTGTTAATATTAATCTGTGTTCTCTGTCAGTGTGTTAATATTACTGAGGACAGTGGGTGTGTTTTACACTTCACAGGGTGTATCTGACTGTGGGTCATGATGTACACAGTGTGTCAGTGAGTGTGTTAATATTAATCTGTGTTCTCTGTCAGTGTGTTAATGTTCCTGAGGACAGTGGGGGTGTTTTACACTTCACAGGGTGTATCTGACTGTGGGTCATGATATACACAGTGTGTCAGTGAGTGTGTTAATATTAATCTGTGTTCTCTGTCAGTGTGTTAATGTTCCTGAGGACAGTGGGGGTGTTTTACACTTCACAGGGTGTATCTGACTGTGGGTCATGATATACACAGTGTGTCAGTGAGTGTGTTAATATTAATCTGTGTTCTCTGTCAGTGTGTTAATATTACTGAGGAAAGTGGGGGTGTTTTACACTTCACAGGGTGTATCTGACTGTGGGTCATGATGTACACAGTGTGTCAGTGAGTGTGTTAATATTAATCTGTGTTCTCTGTCAGTGTGTTAATATTACTGAGGACAGTGGGGGTGTTTTACACTTCACAGGGTGTATCTAACTGTGGGTCATGATATACACAGTGTGTCAGTGAGTGTGTTAATATTAATCTGTGTTCTCTGTCAGTGTGTTAATATTCCTGAGGACAGTGGGGGTGTTTTACACTTCACAGGGTGTATCTGACTGTGGGTCATGATATACACAGTGTGTCAGTGAGTGTGTTAATATTAATCTGTGTTCTCTGTCAGTGTGTTAATATTACTGAGGACAGTGGGGGTGTTTTACACTTCACAGGGTTTATCTGACTGTGGGTCATGATATACACAGTGTGTCAGTGAGTGTGTTAATATTAATCTGTGTTCTGTGCCAGTGTGTTAATATTCCTGAGGACAGTGGGGATGTTTTACACTTCACAGGGTGTATCTGACTCTGGGTCATGATGTACACAGTGTGTCAGTGAGTGTGTTAATATTAATCTGTGTTCTCTGTCAGTGTGTTAATATTCCTGAGGACAGTGGGGGTGTTTTACACTTCACAGGGTGTATCTGACTGTGGGTCATGATGTACACAGTGTGTCAGTGAGTGTGTTAATATTAATCTGTGTTCTCTGTCAGTGTGTTAATATTACTGAGGACAGTGGGGGTGTTTTACACTTCACAGGGTGTATCTGACTGTGGGTCATGATATACACAGTGTGTCAGTGAGTGTGTTAATATTAATCTGTGTTCTCTGTCAGTATGTTAATATTCCTGAGGACAGTGGGTGTGTTTTACACTTCACAGGGTGTATCTGACTATGGGTCATGATGTACACAGTGTGTCAGTGAGTGTGTTAATATTAATCTGTGTTCTCTGTCAGTGTGTTAATATTACTGAGGACAGTGGGGTGTTTTACACTTCACAGGGTGTATCTGACTGTGGGTCATGATATACACAGTGTGTCAGTGAGTGTGTTAATATTAATCTGTGTTCTCTGTTAGTGTGTTAATTTTACTGAGGACAGTGGGGATGTTTTACACTTCACAGGGTGTATCTGACTGTGGGTCATGATGTACACAGTGTGTCAGTGAGTGTGTTAATATTAATCTGTGTTCTCTGTCAGTGTGTTAATATTCCTGAGGACAGTGGGGATGTTTTACACTTCACAGGGTGTATCTGACTGTGGGTCATGATGTACACAGTGTGTCAGTGAGTGTGTTAATATTTATCTGTGTTCTCTGTCAGTGTGTTAATATTTCTGAGGAAAGTGGGGGTGTTTTACACTTCACAGGGTGTATCTGACTGTGGGTCATGATTTTCACAGTGTGTCAGTGAGTGTGTTAATATTAATCTGTGTTCTCTGTCAGTGTGTTAATATTACTGAGGACAGTGGGGTGTTTTACACTTCACAGGGTGTATCTGACTGTGGGTCATGATATACACAGTGTGTCAGTGAGTGTGTTAATATTAATCTGTGTTCTCTGTCAGTGTGTTAATATTACTGAGGACAGTGGGGTGTTTGACACTTCACAGGGTGTATCTGACTGTGGGTCATGATATACACAGTGTGTCAGTGAGTGTGTTAATATTAATCTGTGTTCTCTGTCAGTGTGTTAATATTACTGAGGACAGTGGGGTGTTTTACACTTCACAGGGTGTATCTGACTGTGGGTCATGATATACACAGTGTGTCAGTGAGTGTGTTAATATTAATCTGTGTTCTCTGTCAGTGTGTTAATATTCCTGAGGACAGTGGGGGTGTTTTACACTTCACAGGGTGTATCTGACTGTGGGTCATGATGTACACAATGTGTCAGTGAGTGTGTTAATATTAATCTGTGTTCTCTGTCAGTGTGTTAATATTCCTGAGGACAGTGGGGATGTTTTACACTTCACAGGGTGTATCTGACTGTGGGTCATGATATACACAGTGTGTCAGTGAGTGTGTGAATATTCATCTGTGTTCTCTGTCAGTGTGTTAATATTCCTGAGGACAGTGGGGGTGTTTTACACTTCACAGGGTTTATCTGAATGTGGGTCATGATGTACACAGTGTGTCAGTGAGTGTGTTAATATTAATCTGTGTTCTCTGTCAGTGTGTTAATATTGCTGAGGACAGTGGGGGGTGTTTTACACTTCACAGGGTGTATCTGACTGTGGGTCATGATATACACAGTGTGTCAGTGAGTGTGTTAATATTAATCTGTGTTCTCAGTCAGTGTGTTAATATTACTGAGGACAGTGGGGGTGTTTTACACTTCACAGGGTGTATCTGACTGTGGGTCATGATATACACAGTGTGTCAGTGAGTGTGTTAATATTAATCTGTGTTCTCTGTCAGTGTGTTAATATTACTGAGGACAGTGGGGGTGTTTTACACTTCGCAGGGTGTATCTGACTGTGGGTCATGATATACACAGTGTTGCAGTGAGTGTGTTAATATTAATCTGTGTTCTCTGTCAGTGTGTTAATATTACTGAGGACAGTGGGGGTGTTTTACACTTCACAGGGTGTATCTGACTGTGGATCATGATGTACACAGTGTGTCAGTGAGTGTGTTAATATTAATCTGTGTTCTCTGTCAGTGTGTTAATATTCCTGAGGACAGTGGGGGTGTTTTACACTTCACAGGGTGTATCTGACTGTGGGTCATGATATACACAGTGTGTCAGTGAGTGTGTTAATATTAATCTGTGTTCTCAGTCAGTGTGTTAATATTACTGAGGACAGTGGGGGTGTTTTACACTTCACAGGGTTTATCTGACTGTGGGTCATGATATACACAGTGTGTCAGTGAGTGTGTTAATATTAATCTGTGTTCTCTGTCAGTGTGTTAATATTACTGAGGACAGTGGGGGTGTTTTACACTTTACAGGGTTTGTCTGACTGTGGGTCATGATATACACAGTGTGTCAGTGAGTGTGTTAATATTAATCTGTGTTCTCTGTCAGTGTGTTAATATTCCTGAGGACAGTGGGGATGTTTTACACTTCACAGGGTGTATCTGACTGTGGGTCATGATATACACAGTGTGTCAGTGAGTGTGTTAATATTAATCTGTGTTCTCTGTCAGTGTGTTAATATTACTGAGGACAGTGGGGGTGTTTTACACTTCACAGGGTGTATCTGACTGTGGGTCATGACATACACAGTGTGTCAGTGAGTGTGTTAATATTAATCTGTGTTCTCTGTCAGTGTGTTAATATTCCTGAGGACAGTGGGGGTGTTTTACACTTCACCGGGTGTATCTGACTGTGGGTCATGATATACACAGTGTGTCAGTGAGTGTGTTAATATTAATCTGTGTTCTCTGTCAGTGTGTTAATATTACTGAGGACAGTGGGGATGTTTTACACTTCACAGGGTGTATCTGACTCTGGGTCATGATTTACACAGTGTGTCAGTGAGTGTGTTAATATTAATCTGTGTTCTCTGTCAGTGTGTTAATATTCCTGAAGACAGTGGGGGTGTTTTACACTTCACAGGGTGTATCTGACTGTGGGTCATGATGTACACAGTGTGTCAGTGAGTGTGTTAATATTAATCTGTGTTCTCTGTCAGTGTGTTAATATTCCTGAGGACAGTGGGGATGTTTTACACTTCACAGGGTGTATCTGACTGTGGGTCATGATATACACAGTGTGTCAGTGAGTGTGTGAATATTAATCTGTGTTCTCTGTCAGTGTGTTAATATAACTGAGGACAGTGGGGGTGTTTTACACTTCACAGGGTGTATCTGACTGTGGGTCATGATGTACATAGTGTGTCAGTGAGTGTGTTAATATTAATCTGTGTTCTCTGTCAGTGTGTTAATATTACTGAGGACAGGTGGGGTGTTTTACACTTCACAGGGTGTATCTAACTGTGGGTCATGATGTACACAGTGTGTCAGTGAGTGTGTTAATATTTATCTGTGTTCTCTGTCAGTGTGTTAATATTCCTGAGGAAAGTGGGGGTGTTTTACACTTCACAGGGTGTATCTGACTGTGGGTCATGATTTTCACAGTGTGTCAGTGAGTGTGTTAATATTAATCTGTGTACTCTGTCAGTGTGTTAATATTACTGAGGACAGTGGGGGGTGTTTTACACTTCACAGGGTGTATCTGACTGTGGGTCATGATGTACACAGTGTGTCAGTGAGTGTGTTAATATTAATCTGTGTTCTCTGTCAGTTTGTTAATATTACTGAGGAAAGTGGGGGTGTTTTACACTTCACAGGGTGTATCTGACTGTGGGTCATGATGTACATAGTGTGTCAGTGAGTGTGTTAATATTAATCTGTGTTCTCTGTCAGTGTGTTAATATTACTGAGGACAGGTGGGGTGTTTTACACTTCACAGGGTGTATCTAACTGTGGGTCATGATATACACAGTGTGTCAGTGAGTGTGTTAATATTAATCTGTGTTCTCTGTCAGTGTGTTAATATTCCTGAGGACAGTGGGGGTGTTTTACACTTCACAGGGTGTATTGACTGTGGGTCATGATATACACAGTGTGTCAGTGAGTGTGTTAATATTAATCTGTGTTCTCTGTCAGTGTGTTAATATTACTGAGGACAGTGGGGGTGTTTTACACTTCACAGGGTGTATCTGACTCTGGGTCATGATGTACACAGTGTGTCAGTGAGTGTGTTAATATTAATCTGTGTTCTCTGTCAGTGTGTTAATATTGCTGAGGACAGTGGGGGTGTTTTACACTTCACAGGGTGTATCTGACTGTGGGTCATGATGTACACAGTGTGTCAGTGAGTGTGTTAATATTAATCTGTGTTCTCTGTCAGTGTGTTAATATTACTGAGGACAGTGGGTGTGTTTTACACTTCACAGGGTGTATCTGACTGTGGGTCATGATGTACAAAGTGTGTCAGTGAGTGTGTTAATATTAATCTGTGTTCTCTGTCAGTGTGTTAATGTTCCTGAGGACAGTGGGAGTGTTTTACACTTCACAGGGTGTATCTGACTGTGGGTCATGATATACACAGTGTGTCAGTGAGTGTGTTAATATTAATCTGTGTTCTCTGTCAGTGTGTTAATGTTCCTGAGGACAGTGGGGGTGTTTTACACTTCACAGGGTGTATCTGACTGTGGGTCATGATATACACAGTGTGTCAGTGAGTGTGTTAATATTAATCTGTGTTCTCTGTCAGTGTGTTAATGTTCCTGAGGACAGTGGGGGTGTTTTACACTTCACAGGGTGTATCTGACTGTGGGTCATGATATACACAGTGTGTCAGTGAGTGTGTTAATATTAATCTGTGTTCTCTGTCAGTGTGTTAATATTACTGAGGAAAGTGGGGGTGTTTTACACTTCACAGGGTGTATCTGACTGTGGGTCATGATGTACACAGTGTGTCAGTGAGTGTGTTAATATTAATCTGTGTTCTCTGTCAGTGTGTTAATATTACTGAGGACAGTGGGTGTGTTTTACACTTCACAGGGTGTATCTGACTGTGGGTCATGATGTACACAGTGTGTCAGTGAGTGTGTTAATATTAATCTGTGTTCTCTGTCAGTGTGTTAATGTTCCTGAGGACAGTGGGGGTGTTTTACACTTCACAGGGTGTATCTGACTGTGGGTCATGATATACACAGTGTGTCAGTGAGTGTGTTAATATTAATCTGTGTTCTCTGTCAGTGCGTTAATGTTCCTGAGGACAGTGGGGGTGTTTTACACTTCACAGGGTGTATCTGACTGTGGGTCATGATATACACAGTGTTTCAGTGAGTGTGTTAATATTAATCTGTGTTCTCTGTCAGTGTGTTAATATTACTGAGGACAGTGGGTGTGTTTTACACTTCACAGGGTGTATCTGACTGTGGGTCATGATGTACACAGTGTGTCAGTGAGTGTGTTAATATTAGCCTGTGTTCTCTGTCAGTGTGTTAATATTACTGAGGACAGTGAGGGTGTTTTACACTTCACAGGGTGTATCTAACTGTGGGTCATGATATACACAGTGTGTCAGTGAGTGTGTTAATATTAATCTGTGTTCTCTGTCAGTGTGTTAATATTCCTGAGGACAGTGGGGGTGTTTTACACTTCACAGGGTGTATCTGACTGTGGGTCATGATATACACAGTGTGTCAGTGAGTGTGTTAATATTAATCTGTGTTCTCTGTCAGTGTGTTAATATTACTGAGGACAGTGGGGGTGTTTTACACTTCACAGGGTTTATCTGACTGTGGGTCATGATATACACAGTGTGTCAGTGAGTGTGTTAATATTAATCTGTGTTCTGTGTCAGTGTGTTAATATTCCTGAGGTCAGTGGGGATGTTTTACACTTCACAGGGTGTATCTGACTCTGGGTCATGATGTACACAGTGTGTCAGTGAGTGTGTTAATATTAATCTGTGTTCTCTGTCAGTGTGTTAATATTACTGAGGACAGTGGAGGTGTTTTACACTTCACAGGGTGTATCTGACTGTGGGTCATGATGTACACAGTGTGTCAGTGAGTGTGTTAATATTAATCTGTGTTCTCTGTCAGTGTGTTAATATTACTGAGGACAGTGGGGGTGTTTTGCACTTCACAGGGTGTATCTGACTGTGGGTCATGATATACACAGTGTGTCAGTGAGTGTGTTAATATTAACCTGTGTTCTCTGTCAGTATGTTAATATTCCTGAGGACAGTGGGGGTGTTTTACACTTCACAGGGTGTATCTGACTATGGGTCATGATGTACACAGTGTGTCAGTGAGTGTGTTAATATTAATCTGTGTTCTCTGTCAGTGTGTTAATATTACTGAGGACAGTGGGGTGTTTTACACTTCACAGGGTGTATCTGACTGTGGGTCATGATATACACAGTGTGTCAGTGAGTGTGTTAATATTAATCTGTGTTCTCTGTCAGTGTGTTAATATTGCTGAGGACAGTGGGGGTGTTTTACACTTCACAGGGTTTATCTGACTGTGGGTCATGATATACACAGTTTGTCAGTGTGTGTGTTAATATTAATCTGTGTTCTCTGTCAGTGTGTTAATATTACTGAGGACAGTGGGGGTGTTTTACACTTCACAGGGTGTATCTGACTGTGGGTGATGATATACACAGTGTGTCAGTGAGTGTGTTAATATTAATCTGTGTTCTCTGTCAGTGTGTTAATATTCCTGAGGACAGTGGGGGTGTTTTACACTTCACAGGGTGTATCTGACTGTGGGTCATGATATACACAGTGTGTCAGTGAGTGTGTTAATATTAATCTGTGTTCTCCGTCAGTGTGTTAATATTCCACCCTAGCCAAATCGCCCCGATCACATTTTGCTCTCTCTCTCTCGCCACAACTCCTCTTGCACCTTCTCCTCCTTTGAGCTCATCACTTTGTTCCCCAAATCCCATCCCCCTCTCCCATACACCATTCCCCGATACCACTACCCCCTAACACCCCTCCCCCACTTCCCTCCCCCACTCCCCTACCCCATTCCTGCTGGCACTCCCCTACCCTACTCCCCTTCCCCACTCCACTCCCCTCTCAATGCCTCCACTCCCCTACCGCACTCCCCTCCCCTGTCCCCTTACCACTCCACTCCCACACTCCCCTACATCATTCCCCTACCCCACTCCCCTACACCACTCCCATCCCCCACTCCCCTACCACACTCCCCTTCCCTACTCCCTTGCCACACTCCCCCTACCGAACTCCCCTCCCACACTCCCCGACCACACTCCCCTACCACGCTCCCCTCCCCCACACCCCTCTCCCAGCCCTGACTCACCTACCGCACTCCCCTACCCCACTTCCTGTCCCCCACTCCCCACTCCCACTCCCCTCACCCACTCCCCTACCCCACTCCCATCCCCCACTCCCCTACCACACTCCCCTTCCCTACTCCCTTGCCACACTCCCCCTACCGAACTCCCCTCCCACACTCCCCGACCACACTCCCCTACCACGCTCCCCTCCCCCACTCCCCTCTCCCAGCCCTGACTCACCTACCGCACTCCCCTATCCCACTTCCTGTCCCCCACTCCCCACTCCCACTCCCTTCACCCACTCCCCTACCCCACTCCCATACCCCACTCCCCTCTCCCACTCCCTGTCCCCCACTCCCCTCCCCCACTCCCCTAACCCACTCCCCTACCCCACTCCCCTTTATCAATCCCCTACCACACCCCCTGTCCCCCAATCCCTGTTCCCCCACTCCCTGTTCCCCACTCCCCTCCCCCACTCCCCTCCCCACTCTCCTACCCCACACTCCTCCGCCACTCCCCGCCACACTCCCCTCCCCAACTCCCCTCAACCGCTCCACTCCCCAACTCCACCAGCATCTCCTCTCCCCCACTCCCGTCCCCAACTTCCCTCCACCAATCCCCTCCACCAATCCCCTCCCCCAGACCCCTCCCCACTCCCCTCCCCAACTCCACGCCCCTACTCCCCTCTCCGCTCCCCTCCCACTCTACCCTCCCTCACTCCCCAGCTCACATCCCACCCCCACTCCCCTACCCCATTCCTGCCGCCACTCCCCACCCCCACTCCCCTCCCCTACTCCACACCCGTCTCACTGCCCCACTCCCCTACCCCACTCCCCTCGCCAGTCCCCTTTCCACTCCACTCCCACACACCCCTACATCACTGCCCTACCCCACTCCCCTACCCCACTCCCATCCCCACTCTCTTACAACACTCCCCTTCCCTACTTGCTTCCCACACTCCCCCTACCGAACTCCCCTCCCACACTCCCCGACTACACTCCCCTACCACACTCCCCTCCCCCACTCCCCTCCCCCCACCCCAACTCACCTACCGCACTCCCCGACACAACGTCCTGTCCCCCACTCCCCTCTCCCACTCCCTTCATCCACTCCCCTCCCCCACTCCCCTCCCCCACTCCCCTATATCACTCCCCTACCCCACTACCTATCCCCCACTCCCTGTCCCCCACTCCCCTCCCCCACTCCCCTCCCCCACTCCCCTCGACCACTCCGCTAACCCACTCCCCTATATCACTCCCCTACCCCACTCCCCCTGTCCCCCATTCCCTGTCCCCCACTCCCCTCCACAACTCACCTCCCCCACTCCCCTACTCCACTCCCGCACCCCACTCCTTACCCCCACTCCTCTACCCAACTCCCCTCCCCAACTCCCCTCCCCCTCCCCTCCCCCACCCCCCACCCAACTCATTACCCCACTCCCCTACCCCACACCCCTCACCAACTCCCTTACCACCAGCCCCTACTCCACTCCCCTACCAAACTCACCTCCCCCACTCCCCTGCACAACTCCCCTCCCTCACTTCCCTCCAGAACACCCCTCCCCAAATCCCCCCAACAGCCCTCCCCCACCTCCCTCCCCCACACCCCTCCCCCACTCCCCTCCCCAACTCCTCTCCCCACTCCCCTCCCCCTCTCCCCGCCCCAGCTCCCCTCGTCCACTCCCCTCCCACATTAACTTCCCCCACTCTCCTCCCCACTTCCCTCCCCAACTAGCCTCCCCAACTCCGCTACCACACTCCCCTACCCCATTCGCTGAACCCACTCCCTTACCACACCCCACCACCAATCCCCTCCCCTACTCCGATCCACCACTCCGCTTCCCTCCACCTCTTCACTGCCCTCACCTAAGACAATCCCATCCCCCACTCCCCTCCACCACTCACACCCCCCACTCCGCTCCCCAACTCCCCTGCCTCACTTCCTTTCCCCACTCCCCTCCCCAAATCCTCCCAACTTCCCTCCCCCACTCCCCGGCCTATCTCTCCTCCCCACTCCCCTCCCAAACTCCCTGACCTCATCCCCTACCCCATTCTCCTACCCCACTCCCCTAACTCACTCCCTTACCACATCCCCTCCACCACTCAGCTTCCCTCCACCTCTTCACTGCCCTGCCCAACCACACTCCCATCCCCCACTCCCCTACTGCACTCCCTCTACAACTCCCCTACCTCACTCCCCTACCACACTGCCCTACCCCACTCCCCTACCCCAATCCCCTACCACACTCCCCTACCCCACTCCCCTCAACCACTCCCATACCTCACTACCCTCCCCTACTCCCGTACCCACATCTCCTACCACACCCCTTCCCCACTCCCCTTCCCTCCACCTCCTCACTGCCCTCCACTACCCAACACCTCGACCCGACACACATCCTCACTCCCCTCCCCACTCCCCTTCCCTCCACCTCTTCACTGCCCTCACCTAAGACAATCCCATCCCCCACTCCCCTCCACCACTCACACCCCCCACTCCCCTCCCCAACTCCCCTGCCTCACTTCCTTTCCCCACTCCCCTCCCCAAATCCTCCCAACTTCCCTCCCCCACTCCCCGGCCTATCTCTCCTCCCCACTCCCCTCCCAAACTCCCTGACCCCATCCCCTACCCCATTCTCCTACCCCACTCGCCTAACTCACTCCCTTACCACATCCCCTCCACCACTCAGCTTCCCTCCACCTCTTCACTGCCCTGCCCAACCACACTCCCATCCCCCAGTACACTCCCCCAATCCCCAACCCCACTCCCCTCCCCCACTCCCCTACTGCACTCCCTCTACAACTCCCCTACCCCACTCCCCTACCACACTGCCCTACCCCACTCCCCTACCCCAATCCCCTACCACGCTCCCCTACCCCACTCCCCTCCACCACTCCCATACCTCACTACCCTCCCCTACTCCCGTACCCACATCTCCTACCACACCCCTTCCCCACTCCCCTTCCCTCCACCTCCTCACTGCCCTCCACTACCCAACACCTCGACCCTACACACATCCTCACTCCCCTCCCCACTCCACTTCCCTCCACCTCCTCACTGCGCTCACCTATCCCACGCCCCTTTCCCACTCCCTACATCACTCCCCTCCCCCACTCCCCTCCCCCACTCCCCTCCCAAACTCCCTGACCACATCCCCTACCCAATTCTCCTACCTCACTCCCCTACCTCACACCCTTACCACACCCCCTCCTCCAATCACCTCACCCTCTCCCCTCCACCACTCAGTTCCCTCCACCTCTTCACTGCCCTGCCCAACCACACTCCCATCCCCCAGTACACTCCCCCAATCACCAACCCCACTCCCCTCCCCCACTCCCCTACTGCACTCCCTCTACAACTCCCCTACCCCACTCCCCTACCACACTGCCCTACCCCACTCCCCTACCCCACTCCCCTACCACACTGCCCTACCCCACTCCCCTACCCCAATCCCCTACCACACTCCCCTACCCCACTCCCCTCCACCACTCCCATACCTCACTACCCTCCCCTACTCCCGTACCCACATCTCCTACCACACCCCTTCCCCACTCCCCTTCCCTCCACCTCCTCACTGCCCTCCACTACCCAACACCTCGACCCTACACACATCCTCACTCCCCTCCCCACTCCCCTTCCCTCCACCTCCTCACTGCGCTCACCTATCCCACGCCCCTTTCCCACTCCCTACATCACTCCCCTCCCCCACTCCCCTCCCCCACTCCCCTCCCAAACTCCCTGACCACATCCCCTACCCAATTCTCCTACCTCACTCCCCTACCTCACACCCTTACCACACCCCCTCCTCCAATCACCTCACCCACTCCCCTCCACCACTCAGTTCCCTCCACCTCTTCACTCCCCTCCCCAACCACACTCCCATCCCCCAGTACACTCCCCCAATCCCCAACCCCACTCCCCTCCCCCATTCCCCTACTGCACTCCCTCGACAACTCCCCTACCCCAATCCCCTAACACACTCCCCTACCCCACTCCCCTCCACCACTCCCATACCTCACTATCCTCCCCTACTCCCGTACCCACATCTCCTACCACATCCCTTCCCCACTCCCCTTCCCTCCACCTCCTCACTGCCCTCCACTACCCAACACCTCGACCCTACACACATCCTCACTCCCCTCCCCACTCCCCTTCCCTCCACCTCCTCACTGCGCTCACCTATCCCACGCCCCTTTCCCACTCCCTACATCACTCCCCTCCCCCACTCCCCTCCCCCACTCCCCTCCCAAACTCCCTGACCACATCCCCTACCCAATTCTCCTACCTCACTCCCCTACCTCACACCCTTACCACACCCCCTCCTCCAATCACCTCACCCACTCCCCTCCACCACTCAGTTCCCTCCACCTCTTCACTGCCCTGCCCAACCACACTCCCATCCCCCAGTACACTCCCCCAATCCCCAACCCCACTCCCCTCCCCCATTCCCCTACTGCACTCCCTCTACAACTCCCCTACCCCACTCCCCTACCACACTGCCCTACCCCACTCCCCTCAACCACTCCCATACCTCACTACCCTCCCCTACTCCCGTACCCACATCTCCTACCACACCCCTTCGCCACTCCCCTTCCCTCCACCTCCTCACTGCCCACCACTACCCAACACCTCGACCCTACACACATCCTCACTCCCCTCCCCACTCCCCTTCCCTCCACCTCCTCACTGCGCTTCCCTATCCCACGCCCCTTTCCCACTCCCTACATCACTCCCCTCCCCCACTCCCCTCCCCCACTCCCCCCACAAACTCCCATACCTCACTACCCTCCCCTACTCCCGTACCCACCTCTCCTACCACACCCCTTCCCCACTCCCCTTCCCTCCACCTCCTCACTGCCCTCCACTACCCAACTCCTCGACCCTACACACATCCTCACTCCCCTCCCCACTCCCCTTCCCTCCACCTTCTCACTGCGCTCCCCTATCCCACACCCCTTTCTCACTCCCTACATCACTCCCCTCCCCCACTCACCTCCCCCACTCCCCTCACCAACTCCCCTCACTCACTCCCCTACATCACTCCCCTACCCCATTCCTTGTCGCCCACTCCCCTCTCCCACTCCCCTCTGCCACTCCCCTAACGCAGTCGCCTTTCCCATTCCCCTACCTCACTCCCCTCTCCCACTCCCCTCTCCCACTCCCCTCCCCCACTCCCCTCCCCCACTCCTCACACCAACTCCCCTCACCCACTCCCCTACATCACTCCCCTACCCCACCCCTTGTCCCCCACTCCCCTCTCCCACTCCCCGCTCCCACTCCCCTAACGTATTCCCCTACCCCACACCCCTGCCTTACTCCCCTCCCCCACTCCCCGCCCCAACTCCCCTCCCCATTCCCATCCACCACTATTCTACCCCACTCCTCTCCCCTACTCCACTCCCCTCTCCCCACCCCCACGGACCTATGCCACTCCCCTACCCCACTCCCTCTCCCCCACTCCCCTCCCTCCCCTCCCACACTCAATACCCCACTCCCCTACCCCACACCCCTACCCCACTCTATACCCCCACTCCCATCCCCAACTCCCCTCCCCACTCCCCTACCCCACTCTCACACCCCACTACACTCCCCCACTCCTCTCACACACTCCCCTCCCCCTCTCCTCTCCGCAACTCCCCGCAACCACCTCTCCCCATGCCCCTCCCCCACTCACTTCCCCCACTCCCCTACCGCGGTCCCCTATCCAACCCTCCCCAACTCCCCTTCCCAACTACCATCCCCAACTCTCCTCCCCCACTCCCCCACCAATTCCCATACCCAACTCCCCTGCACCACTTACCACCCCACTCCCTTCCCCCACACCCCTTCTCAACTCCCCTCCCTCACTCCCCTCCCCAACTCCACTCCCCAACTCCCCTCCCTTACTACACTCCCCCACTGTCCTCCTCAACTCCCCGCACTAACTTCCATACCCGACTCCCCTACTCCACTCCCCTCCTTCACTCCCCTTCTCACATCCTCCCCATCTCCCCTCCCTCACTCCCCTCCCTCAATCCCCTCCCTCTTTCCCCTCCCCCACTCCCCTACCCCACTCCCCTACCCCATCCCGTACCCCACACCCCTACCCCACACCCCTACCCCACTCCCCACCCCCAGTCCCATCCTCAATTCCCCACCCTCACTCCCCTCACTCACTCCCCTGCCCCACTCCGCTCACCCACTTCTCTCCCGAACTCTCCATCCCCACCCCCCTCACCAACTCCCATACCCAACTCCCATGTTCCACATCCCACCCTACTCCCCACCCCACTCCCCTCCCCACGCCCCTCCCCCATTCCACTCCCCTCTCCCCTCCCCCACGGACCTTTGCCACTCCCCTACCCCACTCCCAGTCCCCCACTCCCCTCCCTCATTCCCCTCCCCCAGTCCCCTTCCCCACTCCCCTACTGCACACCCATACCCCACTCCTCACACCCACTCCCATACCCAACAAGCCTCCCCCACTCCCCTACCGCACATCTGCACCCCACTGCACTCCCCTCCCCCTCTCCTCTCCGCAACTCCCCGCAACCACTCCGCTCCCCAACCCCTGCCGCAACTCCCCTCCCCCACTGTACTACCCCACTCCTCTACCCCACTCCCCTCCCCAACTCCCCTCCCCCAACACTCCTCCCGCACTTCCCTCACAATCTCCCATACCCCACTCCCCTACTCCACTCCCCGACACCACTCCCCTACCCCAATCCCCTACACCACTCCACTCTCCTAACCCACTCCCTTCCCCCACTCCCTTCCCCCACTCCCTTCCCCAACTCGCTTCCCCCACTCGCTTCCCCCACTCCCCTACCCCCACTCCCCTACCCCCACTCCCCTACCCCACTCCGCTACCCCACTCCCTGACACCACATCCCTACCGCAGTCCGCTCCCCAACTTTCCTACCCCACTCCCCTCCCCTCCACCTCCTCACTGCCCTCCACTACCCAACTCTCCTAACCCACACACCTCCCCCACTCTACTCCCCAACTCCCCTTCCCTCCACTCCCCTCCCCTCTCCCTGCCCCCACTCACTTACGCCACTCCCCTCCCACATTCCCCTACCGCACTCACAAACCCCAATCCCCTCTCCCACTCCTCCACCCGACTCCCCTCCCCCTCTCCTCTCCTCTCCGCATCTCCCCTTCCCCACTCCTCTCCCACATTCCCTGCCTCAACTCCCGTCTCTCACTCCCCTAAACAACTCCCCTTCCCCCTCCCCTCCCCCACTCCCCTCCCCCACTCCCATCCCCCATTCCCCTATCCCACTCCCCTCCCCCACTCCCCTCCGTCACTTCCCTCGTCAACTCCCCTCCCTCACTCCCCTCCGCCAACTCCCCTCTGCCAACTCCCCTCCCCCAACTCCCCTCCCCCACTCCCCTCTCCTCTACTCCCCAAATCTCCTCCCCCAATTCCTGTCCGCTACTCACCTTCACAAACCCCCTCCCCCGCACCCCTCCCCCGCCCCCTCCCCACCCCCTCCCCCGCTCCCCTCCCCTCCCCCACTCCCGTCCACCATTCCGCAACCCTGCACCTCCTCACTGCCCACCGTACCCCACTCCCCTCCCCCACTCCCCTACCCCATTCCACTCCCCTTCCCTCCAAATCCTCACTGCCCTCCCCTACACCACGCCCCTACCCCACTCTACACCCCCACTCCCCCACCGCACTCCCCTCCACAACTCCCCTACTCCACTCCCCTACCCCACTCCCCGTCACCACACCCTTACCCCACTCCGCTACCCCACTCCCTGACATCACATCCCTACCGCAGTCCGCTCCCCAACTTTCCTACCCCACTCCCTTCCCCTCCACCTCCTCACTGCCCTCCACTACCCAACTCTCCTAACCCACACACCTCCCCCACTCCACTCCCCAACTCCCCTTCCCTCCACTCCCCTCCCCTCTCCCTGCCCCCACTCACTTACGCCACTCCCCTACCCCATTCACTGTCCCCCACTCCCCTCCCACACTCCCCTACCGCACTCACAAACCCACTCCCCTCTCCCACTCCTCCACCCGACTCCCCTCCCCCTCTCCTCTCCTCTCCGCATCTCCCCTTCCCCACTCCTCTCCCACACTCCCTGCCTCAACTCCCGTCTCTCACTCCCCTAAACAACTCCCCTTCCCCCTCCCCTCCCCCAATCCCCTCCCCCACTCCCATCCCCCATTCCCTATCCAACTCCCCTATCCCACTCCCCTCCCCCACTCCCCTCCCTCACTTCCCTCGTCAACTCCCCTCCCTCACTCCCCTCCGCCAACTCCCCTCCGCCAACTCCCCTCCGCCAACTCCCTCCCCCAACTCCCCTCCCCCACTCCCCTCCCCCACTCCCCTCTCCTCTACTCCCCAAATCTCCTCCCCCAACTCCTGTCCGCCACTCACCTTCACAAACCCCCTCCCCCGCTCCCCTCCCCCGCCCCCTTCCCACCCCCTCCCCCGCTCCCCTCCCATCCCCCACTCCCGTCCACCATTCCGCATCCCTGCACCTCCTCACTGCCCACCGTACCCCACTCCCCTCCCCCACTCCCCTCCCCCACAACCCTACCCCACACCCCTACTCCACACCACTAGCCCACTCCGCTCCCCACATCCCCTCCCCCGCTCCCCTCCCCCACTCCCCCACTCCCCTCCCCCACTCCCCACCCCCACTCCCCTCCCCCACTCCCCTCCCCCACTCCCCTATCCCACTCCACTTTCCCACTCCCCGACCCGACTCCCCTTCCCCACATCCCTTCCCCCACATCCCTTCCCTCCAAATCCTCACTGCCCTCCCCTACACCACTCCCCTCCCCACTCCCTTTTCCTCCACCTCCTCACTGCCCTCCCCTCCCCCACTACCCTCCTCCACTCCCCTCCCCTACTCCCCTTCCTTCTCCTCCACAATGCCCTCCCCTACCCAACTCCCCTACGCCACTGCCCTGCCCACTCCCTACACAACTCCCCTTCACCCCACCTTCTCTCTGCCCTCCCCTCCCCCACTCCCCCACTCCCCTACACAACTCCCCCACTCCCCTACACCACTCCCCTCCCTCACTCCCCTACCCGACTTCCTTCCACCAGTCCCCAACCCCACTCCCCTCCCCTCCCCAACTCCCCGCCCCAACTCCCCTCCCCCACTCCCCTCCCCCACTCCCCTCCCCACTCCCCCACTCTCCCACACCCCACCCCCAAATCCCCTCCCCCACTCCCCTGCACCTCTCCCCGACCCCACTCTCCTCACAATTCCCCTGTCACACTCCCCTCCAAAACTCCCCTCCCCCACTCTCCAACTCCCCTCCCCCACTCCCATCCCCCGCTACCCTCCGCCACTCCCCTCCCCCACTCCCCTCCCCCACACCCGTGCCCCACACCCCTGCCCCACATCCCTACCCCACTCCACTACCCCACTCCGCTACACCACTCCCTTCCCCAATTACCTATCTCAATCCCCTCCCATACTCCCCTACCCACCTCCCCTTCCCCACTCCCCTTCCCCACTCCCCTTCCCCACTACCCTTACCTCCACCTCCTCACTGCACTCCAGTCCCCAACTCCCCTACCCCACACACCTCCCCCAGCCCCTCCCTCACTCCACTTCTCTCCACATCCTCACTGTGCTCCAGTCCCCAACTCCCCTACCCCACATACCTCCCCCACTCCCCTCCCCCTCTCTCCTCCCCCTTTCTCCTCCCCCTCTCATCTCTGCAAAACTCCTTCCCCACTCCTCTACCGCACTCCTCCACCCCACTCCTCTACCCCAAGTACCCTCCCCAAGTCCACTCCCCAGGTCCCCTTCCCAGGTCATCTCCCCAACTCCCCTCACCATCTCCCCTTCCCCCACTCCCCTCCCTCACTCCCATTCCTCACTCCCCTATCCCACTCCCCTCCCGCACACCCCTCCCGCTCTCCCCTCCCCCGCTCCCCTCCCCCGCTCCCCTCCCCCGCTCCCCTCCCCCAACTCCCCTCCCCATACTCCCCTCCCCCACTCCCCTCCCCCACACCCCTCCCCATACTCCCCTTACCCCCCTCCCCATACCCCACTCCCCCACTCCACTCCACTCCCCCACTCCACTCCCCCAACCCACTCCCCCACTCCACTACCCCAACCACTCCCCTCCCCAACTCTCCTCCCCAATCCCCTCCCCGACTCCCCTCCCCCTCTCCCCTGCCCCACTCCCCTACCCCACTCCCCTCCCGTCCACCACTCCGCTTCCCTGCACCTCCTCACTGCCCTCCCCTTCAACACTCCCATCCCCACTCCACTCCCCAACTCTCCTACCTCACACCCCTTCCCCACTCCCCTTCCCTCCACCTCCTCACCGCCCTCCACAACCCAACTCCCCTACCCCACACACCTCCCCCACTCCCCTATCCCACTCCCCTATGCCACTCCCCTATCCCACTCCACTTTCCCACATCCCTACCCCACTCCCCTAACTCACTCCGCTCCCGAACTCCACTACCCCACTCCCCTCCCACATTCCCCTACCCCCTCCCCTAGCCACCCCCTCCCACACACCCCTCCCCCCACACTCCTCTCCCCCCACTCCAGTCCACCTCTGCGCTTCCCTGCCACTCTTCACAGCCCTCTCCTGCCACACTCCCATCACCCACTACCCTCACGCACTCCCCTACCGCACTCCACTCCCCCACTTCCCACAACAACTCCACTACCCCATTCCAAATCACCACACCCCTACCCCACTCCCCTATCCCACTCGTTACCGCACTCCCCTACCGCACTCCCCTTCCCCACTCCGCTCCACCACTCCCCTCCCCCACTCCCCTCCCCCACTCCCCTAACTCACTCCACTCCCCCACTCCCCTCCCCCACCCAACGCACGTCATCCACTCCCCTACCCCGATTACCCGACCTCACTCCCCTCCCCACTCCCCTACCAGACTCCCCTACCTCACTGACATAACACACACCCCTCGCCCACTCCCCTCCCCAATACACTATCCCACTCCCCTTCCCTCCAAATCCTCACTGCCCTCCCCTGCACAACGCCCCTACTCCACTCCACACCCCCACTCCCCTACCGCACTCCCCTATCGCACTCCACGACCGCACTCCCCTCCACCACTCCCCTTCCACACTCCCCTCCCTCACTACCCTCCCCCACTAACCTCCCCAACTACCCTCCCCAACTACCCTCCCCAACTCCCCTCCCCAACTCCCCACCCTAACTCCCCACCCCAACTCCCCACCCCAACTCCCCTTCCACACTCCCCTTCCACACTCCCCTCCTACACTCCCCTCCCACATTTCCCTCCCACACTCAACTCCCCCACTCAACTCCCCAACTCCCCTACCCGACTACCCTCCCCAACTCCCCCCCAATTCCCCTCCCCCTACTCCCCACCCCCACTCCCATCCCCCACTCCCCTCTCCCACTCCCCTCCCCCCACTCCCCTCCCCCCACTCCTCCACCCCACTCCCCTCTGTCTCTCCTCACCGCATCTCCCCTTCCCCACTCCTCTCCCACACTCCCTGCCTCAACTCCCCTCCCCCACTCCCCTAAACCACTCCCCTTCCCCCTCCCCTCGCCAACACCCTCCCCCACTCCCCTCCCTCAATCCCCTCGTTAACTCCCCTCCCTCACTCCCATCCCTCACTCCCCTCCCCCACTTCCCTACCCCACTCCACTCCCCAACTTCCCTACCCCACTCCCCTCCCCAACTCCCCTCCCCAACTCCCCTCCCCAACTCCCCTCCCCACTCCCCTCCCCCACTCCCCTACCCCACTCCCCTCTCCCACTCCACTCCCAAAATCCACTCCCCCAACTCCTCTCCGCCCACTCACTTCCCCCGCTCCCCTCCCCCACACCCCTCCCCCGCTCCTGTCCACCACTCCGTATCCCTGCACCTCCTCACTGCCCTCCCGTACCCCTCTCCCCTCCCCACTCCCCTCCCCACTCCCCTCCCCATTCCCCTCCCTCACTCCCCTGCCCCATACCCCTACCCCTACCCCACTCCGCTCCCCAACTCCCCTACCTCTCTCCCCTCCCCCTCCCCCACTCCCCTCCCCCACTCCCCTTCCCCACTCCCCTTCCCCACTCCACTTTCCCACTCCCCGATACCACTCCCCTTACCCACATCCCTTCCCTCCAAATCCTCACTGCCCTCCCCTACACCACTCCCCTCCCCCACTCCCTTTTCCTCCACCTCCTCACTGTCCTCCAATCCCCTCCCCTACTCCCCTTCCTTCTCCTCCACACTGCCCTCCCCTACCCAACTCCCCTACGCCACTGCCCTGCCCACTCCCCACGCCACTCCCCTTCACTCCACCTCCTCACTGCCCTCCCCCACTTCCACCAGTCCCCAACCCCACTCCCCTCCCCAACTCCCCTCCCCCTCACACCACCCCCAGATCCCTCCCCAACTCCCCTCCCCAACTCCCCTCACCCACTCCCCTCCCCCACTCCCAAACACCCCACCCCCAAATCCCCTCCCCCACACCCCTGCACCTCTCCCCTACCCCACTCTCCTCCCAATTCCCCTATCACACTCCCCTCCAAAACTCCCCTCCCCCAATTCCCAACTCCCCTCCCCACTCCCATCCCCCGCTACCCTCCGCCACTCCCCTCCCCCAAACCCCTACCCCACACCCCTGCCCCACACCCCTGCCCCACTCCACTACCCCACTCCACTACCCCACTCCACTACCCCACTCCAGTCCCCAATTACCTACCTCACTCCCCTCCCATACTCCCCTAGTCACCTCTCCTACCCCACTCCCCTTCCCCACTCCCCTTCCCTCCACCTCCTCACTGCACCCCGGTCCCCAACTCCCCTACCCCAAACACCTCCCCCAGGCCCCTCCCTCACTCCACTTCTCTCCACATCCTCACTGTGCTCCAGTCCCCAACTCCCCTACACCACACATCCCCCACTCCCCTACATCACTCCCCTACATCACTCCCCTACATCACTCCCCTCCCCACTCCACTCCCCTCCCCACTCCCCTCCCCCTCTCCCCTCCCCCTCTCCCCTCCCCCTCTCTCCTCCCCCTCTCTCCTCCCCCTCTCATCTCTGCAAAACTCCTTCCCCACTCCTCTACCCAACTCCTCTACCCCACTCCTCTAGCCCACTCCTCTACCCCAAGTCCCCTCCCCAAGTCCCCACCCCAAGTCCCCTCCCCAAGTCCCCTCCCCAAGACCCCTCCCCATGTCCCCTCCCCATGTCCCCTCCCCATGTCCCCTCCCCAGGTCCCCTCCCCAGCTCCCCTCCCCATCTCCCCGCACTATCTACCCTCACCATCTCCCCTCACTATCTCCCCTCACCATCTTGCCTCACCAACTCCCCTTCCCCCACTCCCCTCCTCCCACTCCCCTCCCGCACTCCCCTCCCGCACACCCCTTCCGCTCTGCCCTCCCCCGCACCCCTCCCCCACTCCCCTCCCCCACTAACCACCCTCACATCCCTCCCCACTCCACGCCCACACTCCACGCCCCCACTCCA